>NC_079415.1:22024638-22166509 GCF_026213295.1 Gadus chalcogrammus | reverse complement strand
ATTTAAAACCTACCATCCAAAGCCACGAGCCCCCATGTCACATACAAATGTATTTAACTAAGCTATAAATGTACACAGCATACACTGAATAGGGCTGGCGTGACCTCAGCCCGTACAGCAGGTGCCAAAGCACAGGTCCCGGTAGTAGAAAGGATCCAAAGCAAACACGTTTTCTAAAGTAAATAATAATGTTTATTGACTGGAAAGGGATAAGGGAAAGGGAGAACAAAACAGGAACAACAGTAAGACAAACAAGCACTAAACAATAACCCACTCAGCTTGATAATACAAACTAATACAACACGAGCAAACGGCTATCGCCAGGGAAATGTAACTTGCCTGGAAAGACCAGCAAGACAACATAATGAAGGCTAAAGAGCCTACAAGCAATGGCATGAAAGCCTACAAATGCGACAGGTAGTGTCCACATCAATGGCGTAGCGCCCAAACACGATACAACAAGTATAGCCAAGTGGTGTGGGAGAGCACAGGCTTTATCCACCCGCCCCTTTTGATTGTAATTGCCCTCAGCTGTTGTCACCACTGGGCCTGCAGGATACTCTACAGGGAGGGGCGGGGGTACCTGAGCAGAGAGGGGGGGGAAAAGAAAAGGGATTAAATTCCTCATACAAATTAACTACCTATACCAACCTGATGTTTACATTGAACGGAATACGATAATAATGATGAGCCAACCAACCTACGTAACACCCCTTTATTCTTTTCTGAGCAGCATTGAGGTTCTCCTTTGCCAGCTCACCAGCCCGGCGCAGTTTGTAGCGGAAATCGCATACAAAATCCAACAGATTCTGAGGTTCAGAACCACCCACCCACTTCTCTTTCAGCAGCTTCAATGGACCTCGCACCGAGTGAGCAAAAACCAACTCGGAGGGACTAAACCCTACCGACTCTTGAACCACCTCTCTCACGGCAAACAGCAGAAGGGGAACTCCCTCATCCCAGTCTTTGTTAAACTCCAAACAGTATGCTCGCAACATCGACTTCAGTGTCTGGTGGAAACGCTCCAGTGCCCCCCGCGACTCAGGATGATACGCACTCGAGTGAACATGACTCACTGCCAGCTGCTTCAGCACCCGAGAAAACACACGTGACATGAAGTTCGACCCCTGATCAGTTTGAATGACTTTTGGCAACCCGAACACAGAAAAAAACATAATCAATGCTTTCACCACCACAGGAGCCGTTATTTTAAACAGTTGAATAGCCTCAGGAAACCGCGTTGATGCACACATGATCGTGAGCAAAAATTGGTTACCCGACGTGGCAAAGGGCCGACACAATCAACGATAACCCGTTCGAAAGGCTCACCTACTGCCGGAATTGGATACAACGGCGCCGGTGGAATTGTTTGATTCAGCTTACCAATCACCTGGCAAACATGACACGACTTGCAAAACTGCACTACGTCCCTCTTCAACCCAGGCCAGAAAAAATGCTGCAGTACACGATCATACGTTTTGTTTACCCCCAAATGACCGGCTAACTGATTGTCATGTGCCAAACTCAAAATACCTGAGCGATACTTAAAAGGAACCCCAACTTGGGTTACCACACCAAAGTCCACACCCGCTAGTGCATACGACGGAGTCCATTTACGCATAAGTACTCCATTTCTAATGAAGAACCCGCAGGCAACAGACACAATCTCTTGCTCTGAAACAGCGCTTTCAAAAAGAAGTGACACAGCAGGATCGGCCCCCTGCTCAGACACGAGACCCTGCAAACTCTTCAGCAAAGCTTACCTCCCCAACCTCTCCAGTCGACAACTGGCCAGAGGCAGGTGTAGCAGTCAGATCCAAAAAACTGCCAGAGAGACCAACTTCATCGTCCAAGGCCCGGCGTTTTGTCATCGCACGGGTTACGGCACATGCAGAAAAAAATCCAGGATATTTCTGAGCCAACCTATCGTTACTCTCCGTAACCATAGGAACCACCGCCACTTCAGGTTTTACCAACACCCTGCCCCCAGCTAGATCATTTCCCAAAAGAAAGGACACGCCTTCAATCGGGAAACAGGGACGAACACCGACAACCACCGGACCGGTCACCAAATCTGACTCGAGGTAGACTGTATGCAACGGTGACCCCATGCACTGCATCCCAAAACCACGGACAATTACACTTGAATCCACACCGGACGCACTAGAAAGGGGCAAAATATCACTTAAAATAAATGACTGGGACGCTGCTGTATCCCTCAAAATAGTCACAGGCACTTTATTCCCCCCCTGAGTTAAAGACACTTCACCCCTCATCAAGAATGGTGCATATACGTCTAGCTCTGATTCCCGACACTCAGGAGTCACCTCCGGCTTAGGTCTAACCGTTTGTACAGAGACCCCGTAATCGCTCTTAGTATGCTGCTCTTGCGGCATAGTTTTTTCAAACACAAGCTTATGTGTAAGTGCGTACTCGTCAGCAAGGGCTGCAGCGTCGGACAGCGAAACAGTTTTATTCTCATTAAGATAGGTGGTAATCTTCTCAGGCAAGCAGTTCTTAAACTCTTCCACCAGCACCAAAGCTCTGAGATCATCCAAAGTCTGCACCCCTTGTGACAAACACCATCGATCAAAAAAAACCTCCTTCTCTCGAGCAAATTCCACGTAAGCTTGCGTCTCCAGCCTTCTATGCCGACGGAACCTTTGGCGATATGCCACCGGCACAAGCTCATATGCCTTCAAAACGGCAGCTTTTACCAAGCAAAAGTCCAGACTGCTCTCAGAGGACAACGCCGCGTAAACCTCCTGAGCTTTCCCAGTCAACACACACTGCAGCAACACCGTCCACAAATCCCTAGGCCACTTCATCGTAGTTGCAATACGCTCAAAAAGAATAAAAAACGTATCCACGTCTTTTCTGAAAATACCGGCAACAGGCGAATGTGTCTAGTCACATCAAAAGCAGCGCTTTCCCCGTGTGTATGCCCACCTGTTGAGAGAGACGGCACAGCCACGCCAATCTCCAACTCAAGCTCCTTCAACCGCAGCACACGCTTCGTCTCCTCCTCAAGCTTCTTCACCTCGAAATGGCAGGTGATCTCCTTCTCCTTCAAAGAAATCTCCTTCTCTCTCAACGAGGAGGAAATTTCCGCCTCTCTCAATGAGAAAGAAATCTCCCTCTCCTTCAACTCCAGCCTACGCAACTCCAGCTCAAGCTCCTTCATTCTTATCTGCTCGTTGAAACCCGCCTCATCAGATTCACGAGGGGAAATAGCGCCCCGCGCTGCCAATACGCAGCGCAGTCGTTCCTTAATTACCGGCTTCCTGCCGTACTAACATCGATACTGTATCTCCCCGCAATGAGCTTTAGGTGTTCTACCGTGCACCCATCCAGTTTTTCAACGGTTGGGTCATCCACAAAACCCTCCAGATCGAACTCCATCTCGACTAAATCAAACCACGCTACAACTTGGTACGGTGCTTCCCCCACCAGGACAACGTGCTTAGCAACCTAGCCAAACACCAGTCGACGAGAGAGACGACGCACAATAGAAAATAGAACCCTACCAACAACGCAAGTGCGATAAACAATAAACAATCTTGTATGGACGAGCCCCCAAATATGTTACGGCCACCCTTACAACACGGCTCGCAATCCGGTGGCCCGCAACGTATTAACAATACATAGACCAAAGTTACTGTTCACAATGATGGTGACGTTTATTTCCAAAAACTTCCAACAAAAGGGACACTGATTAAAGAAACAAAAGGGGTGGACGAAGCCTGGGCCAGCCAGGCATTGGGCCGTCGAAGCCAGAACTTCCTCCCTACAGTTCCCATCCTCCGCTACAGAAAACGAATGCGAAAAGAACAATAGCAGTCCTCCATGCAGGATTCAAAGGCAGCTCGGGTCAACGTGAAGATTCCAGAATCAGAGACACGCCTTAAGTAGGGATAGTAGTCGTAGCTCCAGCCCAAGAATCAGGAACACCTGCGAGACAGAGAATAGAGCGGGTGGAACAAGAAAAAGAGGAGGCGCGTAACAGGCTCTCTGATCAAATCCTTAAAATGTGACACATTATACCAACAGGTGTGAGTGTAATTAGTCGTTACAAACCGTTTGAAATTTCTGCCTCTTCTGACATCACAAGTGGGCGTGTCCAACTAGATGTATGACGATAGATGACCAACATTTGCTACAGTCCACTGGGTAGGCTGGTAGACTGATCTAACCAGCACACATCTAGGTGGCCACGCCCACTGGTGATGTCAGAAAAGTCAGTTTCAAAACTGTTTGTAACATCAACCCTCTGCTCAGTCAACAGTGTGGGTCAGAGACAGGGCTTCGGCAGGGAGGGGGATGAAACGAGACAAAACCATATCACACCGTTTGGCTATTAATCCATTCCTGGCCACGGTAGAGTGGAGGTCAAATTTAGACTTCTGTCCACTGAGGTCAGGAGCTGGAAGGGTGGGGATAGATGCGGTTAAGACGGGTCTTGGTTAAACTGCCCATGCTGACGAACATACCAAGAACATTTCAGATGGGACGCAATCACCCCATCACAGAGTCTTAGAGGTGGGTGTGTGAGCCTACTGGAACATATCAAAATGAACACATGAACAATGTGAAGATAAGGCCAGTATGGAGGAAGTAAATGACAGGAACAAGGGGGGCTGTTGTGTATAAATCACCTTTATTTGGGCTCCCAATACACAAACCAAGGATATGTTTTACCAATACAGAGTCTGCATTAAACTTCAAAATACACTGAATGGAAGGAGTCTTGGGGACTGACAAGCTAACATCATTAACTCTGTACTACAGTCCTATGTACACAATCTGGTTCTGAAGAATGCTTCTGCTTTTCTGTTGGTTAATAAGACATTAATCATACGATTGACAAAAGAACAACCACAAGGCTTTTTTTTTCATACGTATTAAAGCCAAGGTTTTGTTTCGGTGCATTTTCACAGCAGAAAAGATGTCAAACTCCATATTTGTTATGCTCTGACACTGGGTAGGAGCATTGAGAGGCAAAAGGGGTCGAAAACCCATCCGGTCAGAACCCTTGGTTCACTTGTGTTGTGACGGTTAAAACGGCCACGTACGCACGTGCTCTTAGTAGAGCAGAATGCCTGGGCCTTATTCCGAACTCCGTCGACGATTAAAAAACAAAAAGAGGAAAAGCTAAAACAGGTTACATCTCCACAGAAAGGTACTTAAACCAAGAGAGAGGAAGGTTCTTATATCAAAAACGTTTTTTCCAAGACCTGAGTTTTTTTTCTTTTTAAAGTTGAATAAATGTCTAAACATAGAAAAATGTACATACATTAATGTCAATGGCAGAGCGGTCAGACATGGCTGTGAAACACACCGGCTCCGTCTTCCCTTTGTGATCCAAAACATGCTCATCATTTAAAACATAAATAAGACGGCTTGCAGTAAAATTCATAATTCAAGGGTTTTCTTTTACCCAATCACAGAACCCCAAAAAGCAAGTCAAGATTTTTTTTTTTGTTGCCAGCTAGTAGTACACCGCTTAATGCATATATATTTTGTCAATTTTTTCGTGACTGCGTTTTACGTGGTTCATCTCATGAGTGTGCAGACTTGGACTGATGATAGAGATTCAGATAACTTAAAAATAAACAGGAAATAAATCTTTAATTTTTCTTTAAAATTCTATTAAAAGCGTGTTTGTGTGTAATACCTCTTCTGTTTCAGATCATTCCGGACGCTCTCTGCGCCGACCCCCCCCTCCCAATCCCCTTTCCAACAAAGACGGAAAAGGGCGAAGGGGGGCTCATAAGTTCATCCCCTGGGCACTTAGTAAGGAGTCCAGCATGTCAAAGGTGTCTTTGTAGTCCGTGTGCTGGCCGTTGGCATTGAGCACGCCGTTGGAGCCGTCGTGGCCCCCTGGGGCCCGTGGGCCCCCGTCCACAGCGTAGTGGGCGGGGCCCAGGGACCCCCCCTTGGAGCTGCGGCCACTCTTGCTCGAGTGGTGGTGGTGGTGGTGGTGGTGGTGATGGTGATTGTTGTTGTTGCCATGGGTGCCTGCCTCCGGGTGCGCCCGTTTCCGGGACGAGCCGGAGGAGCCGCCCTCGTGCCCACTGCCGGGGTTTCTGAGGGTTAAGGCGGGAGCGTCTGCGGCACCCCCCCGGCCCGCTGCTCCCAGGGAGTAGGCGTGGGAGTGCGAGCCATGTTTGGGTTGGCGGTGGCCAGAGTGGTCCTTGTGCTTGTCCTTGACAGGTGCGGGCACGACGGCAGCGGCGCCCGGCTCAGACAGCATGTGCCGCTCTGATGACACCTTGATGCGCATCTTGAGCTCCTCGCCGCTGCTGCCCACACCGTTCTCAGCAAAGGCAGATGACGACGGAGGAGGCCCTGGGGCTAGGCGGGACTTCTTGGAGCTGGACTTCTCCCGCCTGCCCTCACCCGCCTGCGCTGAGCCCTGTGGCTGAGAGCGTTTTTTGTGGTGGTGGGAGGAGTGAGCGGGGGGCGGGGGGTACTGGTCGGCGCCCGGCTCCTCCGTGCGCCCGTTCTGCATGGCCAGCTCGGCGGCCGCGTGCTTTTCGCGGTACTTGTCCAGAGTCAGGACCTTCTGGGGGCGGGCGAAGGGCGGCGGGTTGACGGCCAGCGGGGGGTTCTTCCCCCCGGAGGAGCCACCGGGCCCCGCCACGGGGGCACCTCCGACCGGGGCCCCTGCCTTGTGTTCATGCTTGTAGTCTGAGGGGAAAGGCTCGTAACCACAGGCCTTGGGCGGGTCGTCCAGGGGCTGATAGGGGCCAAAAGGCCCCCCCATGGCATCCAGGGAGGTCATGTCGCAGGGGTCCGAGGAGGAGGTCGAGGGGAAGAAGGAGCCGGCGACTGCCGACAGGCTGTCCAGCGACGACGTCCCAAGGAAGGCACTCTCCACCGAGCCGCCCTCCGTCTTTGGCTTCTTGGCAGCTTGCGTGGCCTGAGAGAGAGAGAAAAACGATTCATTCTGGCTCCCCTCACCAAGTGAAAACAAAAACTACTAAACTGAAAACAGCCATGCAAAGAAAATATATATTTGTTCAGTGGTTTATTAAACAACACAACTGGTGTGCCGGAGTTGGCTACATGGCTCATTAACATCTGCAGTCCCTGGGAAGAAGAATACTATTAACATTAATATGTACAAAACATTCATTTAAATGATAAAAAGGTATGGATTTATTTATTTTTCCTGTCAATGCCGTGGAACGCTCCGTTCACTTGCATAGATATTAGTCTGGTAACTTGTCAACCCCAGCGTCTTTGGTTGCTAAACAACGTCCACGTCTTTGGCGGACTACTGGTAACTTGTCAACCCCAGTTTCTTCGGTTGCTAAACAACGTCAACGTCTTTGGCGGACTATTTCTCTGCTGATCAACACTACGGGACCATGGACTTGATACTTTCCGTGCTCACTCATTAGACTTGCAAGCAAAAGCATGCTTACACAGGTTTTATACAGAAATTCTTGTATACCTTTTTTAATACCTTCACAATATATTTTAATACCAGCACGACTTCAACCTGCTGACGCAAAAACTGGCCGAGAGAGAGCGAGCGAGACTGTAGAGTAAGGTGTGTGTGTTTGAGCAAGCGAGTGAGTTACATTTGAGTAAGAGGGAACTCCCCTTGACAAATAAAGAGGAAGAAACTAATTATAATAACATGCAACTTTACACTGTAATAACAATATTTAACAAGGTAATTATAATTTAACTTCAACACTGGACACAAAAACTGGCCAACATACGAGAGCCAGAGAGAGAGGGCAAAGTTCTATTTCACCCTTACCTGGCACAAGCTCAACTTTGATGCCAGGTAAGGGTGATGTAGATCTTTTTTTCTCTCTCTCCCTTAAGACGGGCACTACAGACGGGCCCGTCTTAATCATCCACTCAAACTACGAGCGGTAATCAGCAGCATACAAGCTAGTTATCTTAAAAAGTAAATAAAGTTTCAGATGTACTGCGTGATGATGTGTTGAGGTTGGCTCAGTAAAACGACTGTTAGGTTATCATGATGCGCTCAAATGTAACATAAAGAAACAGTAAATTGAGTTTTTGGTGAGAAACATGAGTAATACTGCATTACTCATGTTTCTGTATTACTAATACAGTTGTATAGTGCTCTTATCATTTTAGTTTATATAACTCAAACTACTGATGTCAATATTGATTAGGAATTACATATTTATTTTTATAATGCAATTATTTATTTTCTAAAAAAATTCCTCATCACTAAAAACGCTTCATATTTCCACCAATTAATAATAAAGTATCGACAGTGGTATCAATAAAGACTCGGATCGTTAAGGAGTATCGAAAATCGTATTGTTAAATAAATATTAATGATCCCCATCCCTACTCATGGTAGGATCATATCGTGGTCTAAACCAATAAGACAAAGAGCTTGGTCGGTTCTAAGCCTCTGATTGGCTCTGGTCCTGTTCACTGCTTGTGCTTTATTTTTTTAAATTGCGAACGACCTGAGCGCCAGAGTAACTGAAACGGATATAGAAAATAAACGCGACAAAAGAGGGGGAAAATTAAGCGAGGTAAAAACATAGAATGTTTTTTCATTCAAAAAAACTAAGCCTACTGTTCCAACCTGCCCTACTACTGAAAGTATTTATTCAGAGTCTGAATTACACACAAAATGTTTTATTTTGCTTACTTTCTATGTTTGAAGTGTTCCATTTCAGCTCAGTGAAAAACTTGAAACACTTTATTTATTTTTTTATATACAATTGTGCTTCAAATAAAGACAAGCATTTCTCTACACCTCATGCTGTGTTCCAGGGACACTTTCAGCCCGTAAGTTACGAGCTGGAACTGGGAGTGAATCGGTCTGGTACGAGTACACGGGTAGTGAGTTGCGGGTTTGTTTGCCGTTCCAGGGCATTTTCACAGGTACAAGGTTGTGAAAACACGGGTTACGGGTTGCCTGGAACGCACCATTATTCACATTATATGAAAGTTATGGAGAGCGATAAAAGTTGATCTTATGGCGTTAAAAGCGACACAATGAAAAATTTGGTGCACCCAAATTTTGTGCTGGTGCACCTAAAAAAAAAAATTTGGCGCACCAGTGCAACCAACGCATAAAGTTAGTCTGGAGCCCTGATTGATATCGCTCAGGTCCAACTCGCAACATAAAAATAAATCCACGTAAGTTTTAGTGGTTTTAGGAGATAGGCCTGCACGTAAATTACAAACTGAAAAACTCATAGGCCTAGTTGGAAATGTAATACCTCGTCAGATGACGTTTATTACATTTTTAATGGCTTAATTTGGGCTAATTTCATTTACTACCTTCTAATACCTTTAACAACCCAGCGGAAACCCCGTTACATAATATGGCACATATGACGAAATGTAGAATCCATGATCACACCAAAATCTTTTTTTTTGCTTTACTAGCATAGTTGAGCTTCCCTCTAGTAGCATTGGTTAGCTCTTAATCGATTAATACTACCCTTGCTCAGATTCCATTCTCCCACTTCTATCCCCGGATCGTGACTTACCCTCCAGTTACGTATTCTCTTCAGCCTGCTGGGCGTCTTCTCCAAGATCTGAAGGAACTCATGAGTCAGCTCTGCAAAACAATAGGAACATACTGTGAGATTAAGTTACCACGGTAGCAATTGATGGCATCACTTCAATTCGCCTTATTCACATAGCGGCCATCTTGGTTCCTTTTCAGCGGGGGAACTGATGTTGAATTCCACATTCAAGTCAAAGACCCTCAGGAAAGCAGTGTTTAATTAAATTAAGAGCCTGTTCTCATATCAGAAAACATCCTGGTACATGCATTAGTGTATATCAGGTAGGGATGCACCGAAATGAAAATTCTTGGCCGAAACCGAAAACCGAAAATGAAGAAACCAAGGCCGAAAACCGAAACACTGAAAGAAATTATTATGACAATTATTAGTACCATTTAGGGTTGCCGCGGTATACGGTGTTAGGTTAAAAGTTCGGCAGTTTGTCTTTGCACCGTTTTATTTTTGATGTGTTTTTTCATAAAAAAGATAAATTTATACAAACCTATTGGATAGGCTACCTAATAAAGCGTTAGTAAAAAAAAAGTAAGCCCGGTAACCATAGCAACGCCGGTAAACAACCCCCGCAAAGCCCAATCCCTACGAGAGGTCCCCGCGCTACGACCATCCGGAGGCGCACAGAGCTTTTGGCTGGGATATTATATATAAAATTATATTATATATAGAACGTTATAAGACGCTGTCACCGAGAATTGGCGAGCTGCCAGACGCCGTCACCGAGTGTGAAACGAGAGTCGACGGAGAAGATGGCGGTTGACCTAGTTTCAATGTTTATACCGTTTATACTCAGTAATACAACCCTAGTGCCATTGCATTTTTGGCTATGACTGTTTACTAACTTCAATAAAATCAAGGCATTGCCATTTTTGCAAATCGCTATACGTGGGTCTTTCTCAGAAACATTGAAAAACGTCCACAGCGCAGACATATTGGCGTTTATCCAGACAAGCGTGTGCTGGCCGCGCTTCTTGTTTGCGTCATCAAAAATTTCTGTTTCAGCCGTATTGTTTCGGCGATAATTTTTTTTCGGTGGCCGGAAATTCGGTGCATCCATAATATCAGGGATGCTAATCCTAGGCCTGTCACGATAATACATTTTTCTGGGCGATTAATTGCCCCAGAAATTAGCTTACGTCTCAGGAGATCCCCGCCCTCCTCGTATCTGTAACCTGTGCTCTCTCTCCACAGGCTGACCCGAGAATGCCGTGTGACGCCGCAGACGCAACTTCCGGGTAGCCGGCTTGGTTTGTTTGGTTTGATTAGCAGGACGCTTAGCGTCGACCTGCTATCTCGGTTTGTATCTATTTTTCGGTATTTATATCTGCGACCTGTTCTGCATACTCTGTATTGTATACGCCGTTTCCTCGCTGGAGCTCCGTCTGCATCAACCACGGTAAGCATTAGAGATGCACCGATCAACCGGCCGCCGATTAAAAAAGCCGGTTTTGTATCCAATCGGCCACAATCGGTGACCTGCCGGTCACTGTCGTAATTTCCGGTTTTCGGCCGATCAAACTCATGCGCGGTGCGTAGCAGCTCAAGGCGCCCAGAGCGCGGGAAGAAAACATGTCGCTGATTTGGACTTATTTCACTGTGTGCCAGGACGACCCAAAACACGCTGTTTGTAATGCTTGCAAGTCAAAAATAAGCCGTGGGGGATCATGTTGCTAGGTACGCGTCCTGCGTCCCTGACGCATTAAAATCTGAAAGGACGCACTAAACTCACTATCCATGCGTCCCGGGGACGCATCTAATTTTCCCCATGAAAAACGATACATTGTGAACATTAAACAACTCGTGTTTAATCACAGTAACTGGCCAAAGAAACCTTCTTGTGAGCATACCGGACAAGCGCTGTTTCAACCCTCTGCGCATCTACTCGGCGCAGACGTGATCCCCTGTACAAAGTATCGCGACATGCTAATTTAGCCGCTACCAAAACAACTAGCTCGTCACCGCTGATTTCATTTCAACAATTAAAAATACGAACTTCATAGTAAATAAACCCACGTTTCCACTGCTCGATGCTGTGCTCATTCGTGTCGATTATGTTGTAACGTTTAGGGGACGTGCTGTAATGAAATAAATGAAACATAATCCGGTGGTGGTGATGAAAACTACATTGAACGGCAGCCGCCATATTGTTATGCCCAAACGGCGCCTGCGCATACATCGCGCTTCCAACGAGATCCCGTTTTTCTCGAGAAACAGGCAGAGAAGAGAACGCAAAAATACCACCAAAGAAAAAGATTAAACCTATTGCAGGTCAGCAAACTATTGCAGCTGCATTTTCTGTCCCCACTACCTCTGCACTCCTCCCTGACTCTGATCAGCCTAGAGAGAGTACCTCAACATTGCCTGTACCTACTTCTGCCTCCCCCTCTACTGAGCCTGATGAGCCCACTGCAGAAGAAGTGCCTCAACCTTCTACATGTTTCTCCCAAAAAAAGCGAACTTTTCTGAAGCAGTGGCTCACCACATACAAATGGATGCGCTTTTCAGATGACAATTTCATGTATTGAGTTTAACACTATTAATTTCATTTAAGAAATAGAATAATAATAAAAAAGAAACACATTTTTTAAACTGGGGAGTCGGGACCCATTGAATTTCTCAGGGACCCACCCAACTCGCCACCTGTGGGTCCCGGGGACTCACTACATTGAAAACCTATCAACATATTATATGATTATAATTATTTCTTAGAAAATCGGTATCGGAAAAACCGGTTTTGGCAGGTCAGACCTCCTTAAAAACCGGAAATCGGTATCGGCCAAGAATTTTGCCATCGGTGCATCTCTAGTAAGCATGGATTCCGGTTGTTCTTGCTCTGCCTTTCTCATGGATAAGATAGCTCTGTTAGAGAGACGTATCTGTCAGTTAGAGGATGAAAGGGTAGCAAGCATAAAGAAAACAGATACTCCAGAAAGTATAGAGAAGAGACCCGCCAGGCGGACTCGTGGAGCTAACGCTATCGTTAGCAGTGACTCCGTCAAGGCAATCCTGTCGTCAGCACCACTTGCGAGGCAGGTTGCTGTCAGTACCCTGCCTCGCAAGTCCTTTTCGGGGGTAGAAACGCTAGTCATAGATGACTGTTACACGTAAAGGTAGACTACACTCGCCAGCGAAGGTTATTTGCCTACCTGGGGCCAGGGCTCCCGACATTGAAGCTAATCTTAGGGTGCTGACATGCGGTCAGACCACATACGGAGTTAGATTAGATGCACCAAACACCGACACTAGTTTCGATAACATTGTAGTTTATGTCGGCACCAACGATGCTAGGACAAGACAAATTGAGGTCACAAAAAGTAACATAGCTAGGCTCTAACTGGCCCTCCCTGTGGGGTCGCCCTGGTGTGCTCATGAGAGACTGCCTACACCCTACTGGGTTAGGCGCCTCAATTATGTCAAAAAACATAGATGTCTAAGCCAGGCGTGACTCATCCACTCACAGCACGCTGGGCGGCAGGAGTTTAGCAAACCTGCTAGCAACATGATAGTTTACGTTGCAGAGTCTAGAACAGCAGATGGGTTAGCTGAACCAGTATCTATTGCACCAAACATTTCAGAGCTGAGTGTTAACCGGAATCCCTCTGAAATTAACACTGTACCTATATGTACGGTGGTGCAAAATTGCATGTCAAATCGCATGACAGAGCTGAGTGTTAACCGGACTCCCTCTGAAATTAACGCTGTACCTATATGTACGGTCGTGCAAAAATGCATGTCATACCGCATGTCAAACCGCATGTCAACAACTCTTTCAGAACAGAGTTTTAACCGGACTCCCTCTGAAATTAACACTGTACCTATATGTACGGTGGTGCGGCCTCGCACTGTCTCGAGGTGTAAAACCCGCAGGCGAGGCCCGCGACCAGTATGTCGAACTCTCGCGAACCCACTGATCGCCTCAGAGCTGAGTGTTAACCAGAGTCCCTCTGAAAATAATAAAATGGAAGCACTCAGAATAGGGTTCATGAACTTAAGGTCGCTTTCATCTAAAGCGCTCTTGGTCCATGATCTAATTATTGATTAAAAGGTCGACATACTGAGCCTTTGTGAAACCTGGTTAAAACCAGATGAGTTTCTAGCCCTAAACGAAGCTACTCCACCCCATTAGGTTAGCACCCAAGTATCTAGAGAAGTTAAGAAAGGTGGTGGAGTAGCCCCGATATCTAATTCTAAGCTTAATTTAAAGCCAAAGATTAGATATATATTCAGATACTTTGAGGTGCTTGCGTCTGCACCTCAGCTACCCGAGAAGCGAAAGGAGTTCCAGACTCTTTCGTTTTAGCTGTAGTATACCGTCCCTTAGGACCGTATTCACCTTTTGTGGATGAGTTTTCTGACTTTGCAGCTGATCTGGCTACATACTCAGACAATATTTTGCTTATTGGGGATTTCAACATTCATGTGAATAACCCATCTGATGCCCTCGCAAGGGCTTTTCTGTCCATTACAGATACGCTTGGCTCAGAGATGGAAATTAACTTTTTTGCCCACCAGCCACTGTGGCAGGTAGATTAAAAAATCTACCAGCCACTCATCTTTTTTACCAGCCACTTTTTATGCGCTATATATTTTTTTAATATATGCGTACATTTTAAACAAATTGACATGTTAACAATAAAACATGCATGGCTACACCATCATAAGTCAATCTAATTAGTGCCTGAATACAAATGTGTCCACAGACATGGTAACTAACGTATGATAGTAAGCATTATTGGCCCTTAACACTAATATTCAGAAAAAACATTGCCTCAAAAGGCTATTGGCCTATTGGCTAGTAGAGGCATATACTTGAACTTTATACCCTGAACTTTTAAACGTTGCAAACGTGCAAAAACATAACTATATATTTATGTGGCATTCAGTCCAATGCTGGAAATATATCTGTGGCATTCAGTAGGCCAATGCTGTGAAAAAATATGTAAAGTATGACCAAGTGTTTCTTTCTGTTCAATAGATAGAACGTTATCAATCCCCTGTGGGAGAAATTTGTTAATGTTTGTCCCTATAAAACAATGATAAAAAAATAAATACACGACGGTAACTGCGTAAGTCAAACCGTCCAATGAAGGCTCTACTTAACCACGCCCCCTACTCACTTCCTCCAATGCAAAGCGAACAGAACTGAGTAGGGGAGGGCGTAGCATAACTAGTTTACGAACGACCCAAAGAAACGCAACGCAAATACAATGAGAACATGTATGAGGCTTTAATAAAATCCCGGACGATTTTGAAATTCCGCCACACATTTTTTAAAAGTGTCTCAAAAGGAGGGCATGTCCGGGCAAAAGACGACGTCTGGTAACCCTACGTACGGGAAACCCATTTGATTCCTACCTGTAACACTGTTTAATAGCGGCCCAAATTGGTGGGCGCTATCCTGGTAATTTCTCTGCGTGAGAAATATGGCGTGTGAGCGTGTGCATGGGTTGAATTGCGTGTGTCAAACGCCGAATGCGTGAGACTTGAGGACAGTTGCAGTTCAGCGAAAGAGGTGTAGAAGAAGGGATGTTGACTAATGGTTGTGGAACTGCACAGCGCCGTATAACGAATATTAAATATGCAAATTTGATCGGACCTTACTGGAAAGTATTACCCGACACAGTGGCGGGTGAAGTGACACAATTCACCCGCCACCATACAAATCCACCCGCAAATGGCGGGTGGCGGGTGTTAATTTCCATCCCTGGCTTGGCTTCAAACAGCTCGTCCAGCACCCAACCCACATCGGTGGAAACTCGCTGGATCTCGTTCTGACCCGCGGTGTAGACATTTCACAGCTAGTGGTCTCTTCCTACACCTCAGCTTTATCACTTTCCAGGTGGTGGTATCCTGCCCCTGCGACGATCAGCAAGCTACTTTCAGCTGTCGCCGCATCACACCTGCAACCATTACAGCTATGGCAGATAAGTTATCTGGTTCACTTGCACCTCTTTGTAACTATAGTGGTTCTGTGGAGTGCCTTACTGATGACCTCAACATTGCCTTGTCTGTGCCATTGATTCAGTTGCTCCGATCGTCACTAAAAAACAAATATTGAAAAAACCAGCCCCCTGGTTTAATGCAGAAACGCGCACTCTGAAGCAAAGCTGCAGGATCCTTGAACGCAAATGGCTCGCGACTAAACTTGAGGTCTTTCATCTTGCATGGCATAACAGTCTGATCACCTATAAGGGTGCGCTGACTACTGCCAGGAACGCCTACTTTTCCAGTATCATCAACTTGAATAGAAACAATGCCAAGTTTCTTTTTGACACGGTGAGGAGTCTGACTCCTCGATCGTGGCAGGTGAATTCATGGATTTCTTTGAGAATAAGATTCAATCAATTAAAGAGAATTAGTCAGGAACTATCGGCCAATAACTTCCTTCTTTCACTGCCGAAGGTTAAAAAGAAATCGGCTGGACAGAGCGTTTGCCTATCGAGCCCCCTTCCTATGGAATAGGCTGCCATCAGTGATCAGGGAAGCTGACTCTGTGGAGCTATTCAAAGGAAAGCTCAAAACGTACCTCTACAATCTTGCATTTGGAACATAGGAGTGTGAAAACGACAGATGCGAAGTGAAGACCACTCTGTTTGCTTGTGCTTTTGTTATTACAGTATAGATTCCCACCATGTACTTTTCCGTTCTAATTCACTATTCTGTCTGTTCTAGCGTGTTGCGGGTACTGGACTGGATGCCTGGACTCTCCTCATGGATAACCGGCCAGAACCCCATCACCATTTTAATATGATGTGCATGTATTTACCTGTATGTAAATTGTGGCACCCATTGCACTCCTGACCATCCCTGGAAGAAGGGATCCCCTACTATGCGTTTCTTCTCAAGATTTCTTCTTTGCTGATTTCAAGGGAGTTTTTTCTTGCCCGTGTGGGGGCATGGGTAAAGGGGGGTGTCATAAATATTTGGCCTGTTAAGCCCTTTGAGACTAATGGTGATTAAGGGCTATACAAATAAAAATGAAATTATTGCGATTAGCGATAATATTGCAGTTTTTCAACTAATATAAGGATAATGGCATAATAATGCAAGTACACCCTTTCGAAGATCAATAAACTTGTATATTTTTAAAGAACACTGGAACTGCACGTCTGGAAGACATTTAAAATATCCAGAATAAATTAACAAAACAGCGAAAAACAATAAAATCTATTTTAACAAAAAATGTTCCGAGGGGGTTTACTCGTTGTGCCCTGTAATTATGAGCCCGATTTCAACCCGACATTTGTTACTTAGGCCTACTCTGCTAAATATATATAAATATATATAATTTATAGAACGCCGGTCATTATCAGGAAAATAAGCCTCGACAGGGTGAACAGGACACCGATGCGGAGGTGTCGTGCTTGGCCCTGAAAGGGCTTATTTTCGATAATGCCCGGCGACGTTCTATACATTATCCCGCTTATACATAGCTACTTGCCATGACGAAAAAATAACTTCACATGGCGTGTCTTTTCACAATTTATTCGTTAGCAGCATTCGTAGTGTTGATCAGCAGAGAAATAGTCTGCCAAAGACGTTGACGTTGTTTAGCAACCTGTAGACGCTGGGGTTGACGAGTTACCAGACTAATATCTATGCAAGTGAACAGAGCGCTCCACGGCATTGAGAAGACCCGTGTATTAAAGGCCCATAATATTTCTGTTTATGGCATAGATTTCTTCTCAGATAAGGCCAATAAAACATTGATTTAAAAGTGTGATTGTAAATTATTGCGGCCGGCAAAAAATTATCGCTCATTTTAATTATTGCGCAATTAATTCCTTTATTTCTTATCGCGACAGGCCTAGCTAATCCTGCCTTTTCCTTCTGCTGAGACTCCACTGATCAACAGACCAAACCATATCACAGGCTAAAACTAGCCTTGCTAAGTCTTATTTTTTTTTTTTCAAAAGTTTTGCTTCATCGCATAAAACAGAAGAAATAAGTCCATTGCCTTCAATCAGAATAAAATTTCCATCACCATCTAGTGGCCGTATGGTGCCACTGCGATTGTTTGGCATGGTGTCATTTCATCCTATTCGCCAAGACGTTTCAATAGAGGGACCAAATATTAACATTGTACAATGGGTTCCCAATATATCCAACGGTTTGTGTCTTATCAAGATTAGTGACAAATTTGCATTGGATAAACGTTTATATTTGGAGATTTCACCTAACCCTACCTCTAGTAAAAATCTGTATCTTTGCTATACTTCTCTATTGTCATCAATGTGTAGTACAATAATACCATGTTGTGCCATTACCCTATAGAAGTAAGTAGTTGGTAGCCTACTGCCGGGCTACCAACTGGTACTGGGTCAATATGTAGTACAATACATTGCGGCCCTATAGTGCACAGTAAGTGGAACACCGATCCATGAACATCCTTACTGTACCGACAGCGATATACAGTTTCACCTTCTTATGACAAATGTACTTATTGTAAGTCGCTTTCAATAAAAGCAACTGCCAAATGCTCTAAATGTAAATTTATAGTATTACTACTAGGCTTAGGGCTGGGCGATAAACCGATTTTATCGATTAACTTGAGTGTGTAGCACACGTCGACTTGTTTAAATGAAAATCGGTTTTCGGGACTTCATAATATTTTTATAATTATTATTTATAATAATTTATCACATTATAAAATGGCGATTTTATTTTTCAATTTTTTTCTTAAAAACGATAAGGATGGTCTTCCCCTTGGACCAGCGTGAGCCTCCGCTGATTTAGGTTTCGATACGTCGGTGCCTGTCATGATGACAGTCTCAAAAGTGAAACCTACTGGCGCTGTTTAAGCAGCACATGTTACACAAAATAAAATAAATAATAAAATACCCAAAATTCCCTACACGTTACTCCCGTGTACCAAAATGGAATGCGGTCGTGTTTTTCCGGAGGAGAAGAAGAAGCTGAATAACTGCGAAAACTAATGGCTTACGTTTAGAAATGTTAACAATTTCATTGGAATTTAACATTGAAAATGTAACATTCAAAATTAATTAAAAAAAAAAATGATCAAGGAAATGTAGCATTCAACATCAATACAAGCTCCAGCTTTCCTCGTTAGTGCCCGGTTTGTTTAGATGATGTGGGCGCATCTGTCTGCGTCACACAAATACCCGGCACATTTACTGACGCAAATGACGCTTAGAAATGTTCAGCGTAGTGTCCAAATTCTCGTTTGTTCGTTCCCTATATAGTGCACTATATCATGAACACTATAAGGAATAGTGAGGGAGTGAATAGGGAACGATTTCGAACACAGCAGCTAGTGTACCACAGCTATGACCCGGAAATGGTGCAGCGGGGTGTGCGTTTTTTTCCGAGCCCCTCTCCCTCTCCTCTCGTAGCAGTGAGTGAATACGGCAGGTCAGCGCTACATAGTACGTTTCCACCTGTGCCAGTTAACTTAAATTACAATTTTGCGGGCCTTTTTAAGTTCTAAAAATAGCCACCAAAAAAAATGCTAAAAAAAATTACGATTAATTATTCAAAAAATAATGATCGCCTTTTTATTGGCAACTTGAGACGATCGACGATGGAATCCATCTATCGTCGATAGTCGATAGAATCGACTATCGGCCCATCCCTAGTGTATAGCAAAGGATAAGGTCCCAATTTATACTCTAGAAAAGCCAGGCTTCATCAATATGCTAAAAGTTTTGGACCCCAAGTATGTGGTACCAAGCCGAAAAATATTCTCAGACGTAGCCTTGCCCGAACTATATAATAGCACCAGACAACGGATCGCAAAGGAGTTGGAAGTGGTGTCCTTTTATTCTGCCACCATAGATTTATGGTGAAGTCGGACGATGCAACCATACAGTCTTACTGTGCTCTTTATCAACAACGTTTGGACTCTGCGAAGCGTCTGCCTTCAACCGGCATACTTTCCAGAAGACCACACAGGTGAAATAATAGCCCAGGGGCTAAGAGATGCCTATAAATCATGGAACCTTGCCGAAGACACTCATTTGCATGACTACTGATAGCGGCAGCAACTTGATCAAAGCTCTGAAGGACAATGCGTGGCCCAAGCTCCAGTGCTTTGGACACAGATTGCACAATGCTATCTGGAAGTCTAACTAATGGCTATGAATCAAGTGACATTTCTTCCATTCTCAAGACAATTAATGCATCATGTAATTAATACATTATATCAAGCAAATATTTTGACAAAATGTGTATTTAAATCTTGAAAACACCTCGGGATGTATCTATCTAAAATATGGCTATGAATCAAGTGATATTTTTTTTATCCTCAAGACAATTAATGCATCATGTAATTAATACATTATATCAAGCCAATCTTTGGACAAAATGTGTATTTAAATCATGAATTTCCCTCTGTGTGCGTGCGCATTCATATTTTGCAGAAATTGTAGCATGAAAACAAGTTTGTGAATGTAGTGGTATCACTAAAATGTGTTTTGATATATGTATTCTTCATTGACTACAGAGAATTGTGTGACGGACCCACGGATAGTTTGTGCTATCGGGGTATGCAAAAAGGCTGTCTCTGCCTTTTCTTACAGCTGGAAAAGAAGAGACATGACTGAAGTACAGGCAGAGCTTTGTCTACACACTCATCAGCAGATAACAGAGTAGGGTTATGGGGTTCACGCCAAAGAATGATAGAGATTTCTCGAGCAAGAGAAGGCTCTAGTCCGTGTCCTGGATTCGGACAAGAAAAGTTGCCATCTTGTGCCCACTTGGCAAGATCTTGAGTCGAAAAAGCAGTAAAATCCCTCCAAGAATTCACTGATGCACTCTCCGGGGAGTCTTATGTCAGTGTTTCCAACATTAAACCAGTGCTTCATCTGTTCCAAACCAGTCTCCTACAGCCAGAGGAGGAAGAGACAGAGCTCACGAAAACAATAAAAGGAAGTGACATGCAGTACCTTGACAAATACAGCGACCCTGTAAAAGATGAAATCTGTGACTTGTGCTCACTGGTTGACCCGAGGTTCCGCACAACCTACATTGACCCAGACAATGTGGAACAGGTCAAAAAAAAAGCTGTTGCTGAGCTGATGTCTCCTGCCAATAACAGCACACCACAGCAGCCTTGCACGACTGCACAGGTGCGCCAAGAAGATGCAGCCTCCAACCAAGAAGATGACTTTAGCAGCCTTCTTCAAAAATAATGCAGTGTCATCTCCCAACTAGTCAGAGGAAGAAAAGATAAGGGCTGAAATCCAACTTATTGACCCCTGACGTTGACCCAGACACCAATTCTCTCGAGTGGTGGAAGCGCCAGCAACCGAATTTTCCTAGGCTAGGTGTCCTGGCAAAAAAATACCTCTCAATCACAGCAACTAGTGCACCGTCAGAGAGGGTTTTCAGTGTAGGGGGGAGGCATTGTTACATGCCACTGGGCATGTCTAAAGCCAGAGGTTGTAGACAGGCTAGTCTTCCTGGCTAAAAATGTTTAAAGAAGCGCATGTTCCAACTTAAAAAAGCACCGTATGCTCTCATGCACTGATTTAACGCTTTGTTGAATGTTATGTTGGCACTTCATCAGAACTACCTTTTATCAATATTAATATTTTATGTGTACAGAAATATTTTATTTTACGTTATATGTTACACTGTTTACAATGGCAGGGCCTGCCATAATGCCTTTTTGGCTAGTTATTCTTGATTCAACTAATTATTTGTCCTGATATAATTTGGGGTAAATCGATTTAAATCGGATATCTGAATTATTGTGAAAAAAATCAGGGATTTTCTTTTAGGCCATATCACCCAGCCCCAACTAGGCTACCAACTGATATTTCATTTGGTGGGATTCACTCCAAAGAAAACAACATCTATTTGAGGCCATAATAATATCTTCCTCTTACCGTGTTCTAGCTTTCTACTCCGACCAGGTAGATTAGGTCGATTTTTAAGCACAACAATCACACAGGCTTTCTTACAGCACCAATATGACATATAACAGACCTTGAAGTTGTAGAGAAATACTCCATTTATTTTCTGTTTGTTATTTTCAGTCATCACTGATTATCCTGATGATTAACGGTAATGGCAAAAAAAAAGTTCTTAAGTTTACAACATAGGTTTAAGTGATGTTATAAGGTTAGGATACAAAACTAATATACTTGATTGTTTGACTATTTGGGGCCAAGTTGGCTCCTGAGTGGGCAACGGATATGAGACAATTTCGACATCTTCAGATAATTAAGAAGCTGATTGGAGGCAATAAGTGTACACCAAAAGTACCCGGAACCTTATTCCCCAAAAGTACTTTTAGAATCTAATGGCGAGTTTCCACCGAGCGGTTCGCTATGGTTAGGTGCAGTAAGGTTTGCGTTTTCCACTGCCAAAAGTGGACGGGGTCCCACTTTTCCCAAAATGAAATACTCGCAAGGTATATCTGGGTGACGGCGAAAGCTTCGCTTATTGAAGAAAATGTTGCGCAAAAGTTTGCCATACTTTTTGGACGTCCACATTTGTGCTCTTTGTTTAATGCGTCACAATCTTCTTTTTCATTGAATGAATTAGTAGGCTACACTGTGTCCGTCTGCTATAATGTCACAATGCTTACGGAGCGGCCGAGGCTATTGCCATCCGGCTAAAATCCCGCCCTACCATAAGGGTACTGTGAAAGCACCTAGCCGTGACACACCTAATCTTACCTCACCTAACCGCACCGAAGGTTCCTTGGCCCATTCAACCGTGGTCAAAAGACCAGCGACGATTAGCCAAATTAGGGTCATTTTAGATCTGGCAAATAACGAATAAAAGAGCAACAAATTTAGAGAAAAATACAACAACCGGCTAACAAGAGTTACAACCCAGAAAGTACCATTACAAGAAATAACTCCTCTGCAACCTCACTGCCAAACAAATACAGTCTTTCAACTAGAGTTGTTCCGATTCCGATACCAGTATCGGATGTCTCCGATACTGCCGAAAATGCTGGTATCGTTATCGGCGAGTACTGGAGTCCAGGCACCTCCGATACCACGTAATTTATTAAAATAGAAAGCTATTTACTGGTTAGCTCCGTTAGCGCTGACACAGTTCTTCTTCGCGGCTCTTAAAACAGTTGCGCTGTGCTGCCATCTGCAGCCTGCTGTTTTAGAGGGGCGAAGAAGAATTGATCACCTGTCAATCAAGGAGCTAGCGTTATCATGTCGGCGGTGTGGCAATATTTCACGCTGGATGCTCCCACCAGCAAGACTGCGACATGCAACGTATGCCGTGAAAAGATTTACAGGGGTGGCACGAGTGTTGCTAATTTCAACACTAGCAACTTAATATAACACTTGAAGACGCGTCACGCTAAAGAGCACGACGAGGGGGTGGGACCCACTGACGCTACAGACCTATTAGAGCAGTGCCAGTGGGTGGGACTTCACCAGCAGAAACTAACATCCACAGCGTCTGAAGCT
The DNA here is from genome assembly GCF_026213295.1 of Gadus chalcogrammus. NCBI lineage: Eukaryota > Metazoa > Chordata > Actinopteri > Gadiformes > Gadidae > Gadus > Gadus chalcogrammus. Next base: position 22,143,561 of record NC_079415.1, on the reverse strand, counting down.
AAGATAACAGAGGCTGTTGATAAAACTGAAGTACATTGGCGGAGGGTACTGGATCTGACATAGAAGATGGCTCCATGCAAAAGTTCACCATTTCGAAAGAAATACAAACGAGGACTACCGTATTTTCCGTACTATAAGGCACACCGGATTATAAGGCGCACCTTTAATGAATGACCTATTTTAGAACTGTTTTCATATATAGGGCGCACCGGAGTATTAGGCGCATAGAATAGAAGATACTGCAGTCAAACGTTTGACTGGGGTTGCGTTATGCATCGACAAGACCGAGCTGTGCTATAGAGAATGTCAACAAAACAGTCAGATAAAGTCAAACTTTATTAAGCGTTCTGACAACTCCGGTCACTCCCATGGTAACGATGTTCAAACGTTAATGTGCATATTAACAATATCTGATCAATATCTCTTAACAATAAGCTCACCTTTTCAGTTCATTCCCCGCCTACGAATTCCTCGAATTCTTGTGTGTGCGAATTGAACAGTTGGGCGAGTAGGCTACGGCATCAAACATGCCCGGATTCCTCTCGTCATTATCGAGTCATTGTCGCTGTTGTTGCCTGGCAGTTCAGTGATTATTCCTGCCTTCGTGAAAGCTTGGACCACAGTGGAGACTGTTATATCAGCCCAGGCATCCACGATCCATTGGCAGATAGTGGCGTAAGTCTCCCCGTCTTGGTGACGTGTATTCGCCTTCTTGGCCCCGTCCACACGAAGCCGATTTTTTTGGTGAAACCGCATAACGTGCCTAACTTGTCGCTTGATCATTGTGTGTCACAAAAATTGGTTCAACGCGCCAAGGCGCCTGTGGCTGCGCTGGATTTAGGAGTCCGAGGTAGGAAACCCAAACGCCTCCATGTTTGGGTGCATGAGAGTTTAGATCGGGTTAGATTAAATAATCTCGGATATAAATAACAATAATATAGTCCGCCAAGACGTTGAGGTTGCTTAGCAACCAGAGACGCTGTCCATGCAAGTGAATGGAGCGTTCCCTCTTCGTCATAACTATCAAAAAAAACATCCTTCAAATTCAACGAGCGAACATTATGAAATTAAAATGCACATTTCTCGCTAAAAATGTTTACATAAACGCATTTAATGGCGTAACTATGTTACTATTTCCACCCAGAATAAGGAAAGATGACGGCCGTATGCTTCTGTGCAAGCGTCACTACTCTAGTGACGTCGGTTCAAGCTCCACGCTGATTTGTTCCATTAGTAGATGGAACAAGGAGGTGTCCGATAGGCGGAGATGATCAGCGGGAGTGGCCGCCAGCGAAGCTGTGCATGGTGGGAGTTGTTGTCTTCAATCCACAAGCGCCAAAAAGTCACTTTCTGCCTTTTCTCGGTCAAGACGGCACCAAATTAGAATTTTATTTTATTATTCGACTACATATAGGACCCAATTTCAATACATATTCATGTCTGCACCGGTGAAATGCTCCTTTAAAGATATTGTGGCTACACTTTATTTTTTTTAAATAACTATTATTTAAGTTGCTGTTGCACTACTGTTTTTTATACTGTTCTATTTAAAAATAAATGGCTTTAATTTGCCTTATTCATTCATTCATTTACAAAGGGTTTAACCTGACCCAGGCCTTACCACAATGATAATCATATCACTGTCATTTTTGTAACATACTGGTATCGGTACTCGGTATCGGCCGATACCCACAGCATAAGTATCGGAATCGGTATCGGGAGGGAAAAAATGGTATCGGAACATCTCTACTTTCAACCTGACAGCATTAAAACACCAAACATGCAATGAGCAGCAAAGAGCATTCCTAAGCCATGAGAAACACTAATTTACTTGAAGCCACATTTCGTTGAACTTCCGGGATTCTTCATTGATGAATAGTGTCACCTAGGGTAACGGTACACAAAAGTCACGGTTCGGTATGTGTCTTGTTTTTTAAGTCACGGTACTGTACCGGACGGTACGGTTCAGTTAAGGGGGAAATTAAAAAAAACCTTGTTTGGCAACAATGGAGAATGGCCGTAGATCAGCAGCAATGGAAACACCAATAGACTTGGTTATGGCATTTTCCCATTCTGAATTCCCAGACAGGGGTTGTTGAAATAGTGACGTGAGCTGGGTTAGCACTAGGGCTGAAACGGATCAGTGTGTCCACGGTTCGGTTCAGATAACCGTTTTGGGCCTCGGTTTCGGATACGGTTCGGATTAGGATCATGTCCGTGGTAGTAAAAAGGCGGACTTTTTTTTGACGGAGGGTTTGGGGGAGAAACACAAAAATGAATGAGACCCACAGGCTATTTGCAATGTGTTAATTGACTGCAATCAGACAACTTGCAAGGCTTTTTTGTGCAATAAATGTTCCCCTAAATGCATTTGAAAACATGGTGCACTGACACATGTAAGGGATAACGGCCGACGAGGCTTAGAACTCTGGCGACGAGCGCAGCATGAAGCCAGAGTTGCCTCTACCTGTCCATTATTTCCATCGAACCGGTCGACCTCGAAGGCCGTTATCCCGCTTATCACCCGTTTGTATTTATCTCCCGTATATTTAGAATATAATTGTATCAATTACTTTCTTTAAATTTAGGAATCGTGCGCTTGAAATTCAGAAAACAACCTATTACAGCTACCTCATTGGCTCGGGCAGCACTGGAGAGAATGCATTCCGCTGGGTCCTAAACACCCTTTTGTATCGGACGTAGGCTACAGTCGGCAAAATACGCTACATAAGGCAATGCCTTCATGAAACCGAAATCCGCGGATCTCCAGAATGCTCCGAACTGTGGTAAACGAACCGAACGGATTCGGATACAATTCGAATCCGCTGCAGGCCTAGTTAGCACAGGCCGTTTTTTTTTTTTCACAGCAACAGTGATAGTAACAGCTGGAAGGTGCCTTTTTCAAATACGAGTGCATGTTAAAGTGCTGTAAGTAGACATGGGGAGCCCTCTCTGTAGCCGGAGAGCCTGTCGGAGACCCTCTCCGTAGCTTAATTGCGCATCCAATATTTTTTAACTATCCGTCAATGCAAAAGAGATGGCAAGGGCTGTAATTGGTCATCCAACAAAATCCTTCCCGCAAATAATTTCTCCGGTTTGAGTTTGCACCTTATTTACTAAGTACATTGTTTACTTTGCACATTAAAGACCAATAATACACAAAATAAGATTTAAGAAGCTTTGGAAGTTTATTTACAACCCTGCTTACATGGTTTGTAGTCAACATACAAGATCGATCGGGCGGCAAATTGCATTGCGTATCCGACATCCCGACGGAGAACTGCAAATGCTCGAGGGGTCTCCGTAGTTACGGAGTCGGAGTAGTATATTTTGGTGAAACGGTCCGGTGGGAACTCTGACTTCAAGTTTTAAATTCTGCATCGCAAAACAAGCCTTTACATTCGCCATATTGACGCTGTGTACGCCACATTTACGCATCATGGTCCACCTCTTTAACCACCCAGAAGTGCATGTACCGTGACGGTTCGGTACAAATACGTGTATCGTTACACCCCTAGTGACACCGTATGATGTCTAATGTTATGGTGCTTACACACAGATCCACACACTACTAAACTATATCTTATGTTATGGTGCTTACACACTGACCAACACACTATTAAACCATACCTTCAGACCAGGTCTTATAATATGGTGCTTACACACTGACCTGGTTGGTATAGCAATATTTCAATAATTTTCAGACGAGACATACGAGTCACTATCGTCAAGATCGATAGTTCATTTGCGTTGAAAGTACAGCGCATTTGCTCCAAATAACAGCAGTTATTCTGTCCTACACCCAAATCAAGGATTGAGTTTGCAATCAGCAAGGCAGGTTAACGCGCACAGCGACGCAGGCAGGCTGTAATTGAAAGCACAGCGGCACCACCGATGTAGAATGACGAGTTGGAGTGCGGTAATGGAAACGATGTTATTGCGTCAACAAATATCGATCAATATCTTACATTTACCGTATTTTCCGGACTATACGTCGCTCCCGAGTATTAGTCGCATCAGTCAAAAAATGCTCCATGACGAGGAAAAAAACATATACGTCGCATCGGTGTATAAGTCGCATTTATTTTTAAACAAGACCGTTTAGTCTGGAGAGACTGAATAAAATTGCAATAGCAATATAGGTGTGTCGGTCCCACTCGTAGTTCTGAGAGTATACCGAATTCAGTGACACCGGGATTCCACCGGACGCGTATGCGCCGCGGTCCTAAACCTGAGCGCACGATCGGGAGGTGGAAGTTGCCAGCGGAGGGCTCCAGTTTTCGCTGGCCAAGTCATGCGCTGTGATATGTGTGACAGGTGACAGCTATGTTGCACAACATTGCAGCTAAGGCTGGGGTAGCTTTGGTTGAACCGGAGGACATTGAGGACGATGACGACGAGAATATAATTTATTCGGTGGTGCACTAGGCTTGCAGCGTTCAGTTGTAGGCCTAATAAATGACGGTGCCATCTTGCGGCCGAAGATTATGTACGCACAATTTTGGTATATAAGTCGCTTCGAAATATAAGTCGCAGGGCAAGTCAAACTACAAAAAAACCGCGACTTATAGTCCGGAAAATACGGTACATTCTGCCTGGATATATAGAGATACGACTTTTGGTCCATATCGCCCAGCACCTAGACTGACCAACACAATATTAAACCATACCCTCAGACCATTTCTTATGGTGCTTACACACTGACCAACACACCACTTAAACATATCCTCAGCAGAAACACCAAACTTTAGAATGTGGTCCAAAGGCGATTCGCCATGTTTGCAAACGAAAACGTAATCGGACAACAGCCAACACCGACCACTTGTCTGGCACACATGCTTGATGTTGCCATTTGTTTGGGCCATGTCAGATCCAACCTTTACGCAAGCGAGATGTTTAAGGAGAGGGAGGCCTAACCATCAAGCAGCTGCAGCGTCACGGTTCGGTCCAGGTACTCCCACCAGTGCTTCCCGTCCATTGACACTGGGATCTCCCAGTTGGACCACTTGCATGCCAGGTGTATGCACACGCACGCGATCACCGTGGGCTTGTGCTGGAGGCAGAAGGTGGTGAGGTGCAAGCTGTGGAGGGGGAGGAAGGAGGAGGAAGGGGGTAGAGTCAGAGTAAGTCATGGTAAGACGAGAGGCTAGAGGTGGGGGAGGTTGAGTCAGAGCATCTGTCAGAATCGGGTGGTGTATACATGAAACATGATAAGGAGCCGTAAGCAGTAAGACAGAAACTATGTTTCGTTTCAGATGTGGGCTCCAGTTTGATTTTCCAAGTTACTTCATGAATTTGTTTGCTGAAAAAATGTCCACCAGCAATATTAAGTTTGGTTAAATATGAGTTGGCCAACCTTGAAAAGGATTTAACAAAAGTTGTGAAGATAAGGCAATTGGAAAATATGTTGCTTACACACACACGCACACACACACACACACCACCACCCTTACCTTATGAAACGGTTACATTTGGGAAATGTACATACAAGATTTACTTGTCTGAGTGACGTTTCAGTAAAGTTAAATTCGCCCATGGCATCAACGGCATAGAAATGCATTTATTTGACTACGTTAAATTTTTGGGGTGGTTTAAGGTTTTTCCGCAATGAGCGAATACAAATTCCTGTCCTATGCGAGTGTGTTTAATAAAAGTCAAATATATGATTTCCTCAATATTCGTTACATGTTAATTATTTGTGCCTTACTGAAACTAAATGTTTCTCAACTCCCATTTCAACAAATGCATGCCGTTTTACAAAAAATAGAACATTCTAAAAACTAGCATACATTTAGCAGTTGAACATCCAACTATAAAGTGGTTAACTGATGTAAATGCATCATCATGGCACCTTGATATGTCGCCAATACTACATGCTCTTATTTTAATTTAAGTGCCATCATTTAATTTAAGTGCCATCATTAGACAATTCGAGAGTAAACGACAATATTTAATTCAAATAATTCAACTGAAGTCCCGAAACCTTGCAGTGCTTCTGTCTGAAACGTTGAGGCTTGAGAAAGACTTGTGGTTCAGTAGTACAAGTGATGAGGTTAACTTGGTCGCTACGTATTATTAGTTGAAATCTGCGAAATATTTCCCAAACTACATTGCAAATCAATGATGGGACCAAAATAATTTATTGTGAAATTAGGTAGTTGTGAAACAGATGTTTGTTCAAACATATTCAGCGACTTAGTTTGCTAGAAAACAAAATTCTAAAAAATTCCCAAATTATACTGTGGTGTGATTGAAAGAAAACTGCCAAACCGGCCAGACCAGACACATCTAAGTAGATGCCATCATTTCCACACCAATAAAAAAAATGAAACGATGTTGAGCTTCTTTATCTTCTAGATTATCCTTTCCGGTTAGGGTATATTTACAATTACTGTATACATAGTTTAAAGCTGTATATATATTATAGAAGTAAAGGCGCAGCCTAATTTGCAGTATAGTTTGGGGGTTCATATTTTGCTCTAGAAACAAAAAAGAATAAAGCAAATTGATTATCATTATTTTGTTAAAAAGACAAACATGTTACTCATACTTACCAGGGGAATCTCTAAGTTTACATCTTTTCAATCTTTAGTGGCAATCTAGGTTCAGGCTACCAATGTGTTATTGCTTTTTGCTTTAGACAAGGAGACCATGGCGATTTAGAGCACCACTACACTCCACAATGTGCATTCAACCCCTATGTGCCAACACAGATGCCCCTGCACAATACACCGCACACAGCGGCCTGGGCCTGGTACACCACACCCCCGCCCCCAGCCCCCCGGCTCGGGGTAAGCCTCGCCGGGGGTCGCAGGAGGTGAGTGGGTTCCAAAGGCCCGGCCGCTTCCGGGGCGTGTGACACAGGGAGGGGGACCCTGCAGTACAGGAAGCTATAGTGTGCCATCACAGTGCAATAAGGGGACAGGATAACCACCTGTTGGTAGCCATGAAATAGGAAGTCTGAGCCAAATCCTTGCTTGCTGTGGATAGGAAGAGAGACAGGAAAGGGGTCAGACTTTAGGAAAGGGGTGTCAAAAGAACAATTCTTGCAATATGTTAAGAGTCATATACAGCATATAACATATACAGCTTAACATTAAACAAATGGCTGTCCACCCAAGAGAGCAATGACACATGGTTGTTCATTTCTGGCACGATGTTACCAAACAAAGGGTTGGTTCATGCTATAAAATTTGAGACAGTCCTTTTTCAACTTATAAGCCAACTTCATGGCCCTTCATATCCAACAGGTCTTTACAGATGGACTTCATGATTATACGTTTCTTCTCGAACAAAATACAAACAGAAATGAACTCTAGATCAAAAAGCGATGGTAACAATAATAATGTTACAAGGTGTCAGAGAGAAGGAAGTGTATACCTCGCACTAGCTGGGAACACCTCACTACATCCGTGTGTGGATGTTCAACTGTTATTTCAAAACCTGGAAAGATTCAAAAAAGCTGTTCAGCCATTTAGCATCGACAACCGCCCACGTACACGAGTACATGGAAGGGTTGGAATTAAATATACACATGACATGGTAGCCCAGGTACACCCTAATCCTCCACATGTTAGGGAGAAGGGGAGGACGCTCTTGTCATTATCCCTTCAAGTGTGTTAACATAGACATAAGCAACCAGACAGCCCTAGATAAGTGTGTTGGCACACGACACTAATCTGGTACCCCTTAAGATCTGGTTCAAGTTTGCCTCATTGGTAAACAATTAAGAGGCTTCATATCAAATACTTCCGTACCACCTCTTTAAACAAAAGTGGAAGATTCGTGGGTTAAAAATAAATGTACAGCACTACGGCCATGTTTCATACTCTGTAGTGTCCTCGTCCGTTTTAAACGCTGCTACTGCACATCTGGGTGGATTAGGTGATTTAAATCCTAACTATCCCCTTCTGGGGTGGACGCATGGTAAGAAAAGGGAATCAAGCTTGGTGCGGCCTGGCTTGGCAAGCCCTACTATAGGAGTCTAATGAAACCACGTTTTTAATTTACATGATGTCCGTCAGATCAGTTGGTGTTAAAAGGTTGTGTAATTCGGTAGGCATGTAAACACACTTATTGAGGGAGAGGTAACTGCTGCCTTCTTCAATTCCAAAATAATTCATTTATGAAAAATACGCAATGTATATATGAGGATAATCGTTGATACTTCCTCCTGGAGTAACGGCTCAACTACTGCAGAAGGGTGCAAACATTGATCAACGGTTACAAGACCACTTACCCAGTGTTTGCAGCACTATAGTTTCTAGCAACACAAGCTCCTGGGCTTGCTGGTGATAGGCCTAAAAGTCGATCAGATATGCAGGATCAGCCTCAACATATTTCATCAACAACACACAAACTGCCATGGTTCTCAACTTGGGAACAAGTCCTCAACAAGTGACTGACTGTAAAACAAAAAAGTGTGTGGGGGGGGTGTAGGTATGTGGGTTTGTGTATGTGGGGGGGGGTGTGTGTGTGTGTGTGTGTGTGTGTGTGTGTGTGTGTGTGTGCTTACACATTTAGCCTTGGATACTGTGAGTTAACGTTAAGTATATATGAAGGAGGAGCAGCTGGAAGACTGGTGGTGGACTCACATTGCCCTTAGTGTCCAGCGGGGGGTCCTGGGGGTTCACGCACGCATGTGCTACTTTAATGACATGTTCAAGTTTCCTGGGCTGCTCTTCAACTTTAGCAGCGAGGAACAACGTGGTCTGAGAGATGATCTGGGGAGAGACGAGCCGACCATCGCGTTAGTCCATCTCAAAAGGTATCAGATAACCGAGGAGAACAACTAATGAGGCAATACTTACATTTCTGTGGAACTTGGTGAACGAATGGATCATATAAAACCTATGCATGTACACGATCGCAGTGTTGATGATCAACTGGGAGCTGTGGGGGAGGTTAAGGCATGATAATGACAATATCGAGGAACTTCAGTTAAGAAACCCAACGCTGCGGACAGTCATGAAGTGCTCATCTGAAGGTCTGCTAACCAAATCTGCGTCAGTAACGCCTTCAAATCGAGAGATCAAAATCCTACTCTAGCCTTTTTCCCACACACACAATTACGTTTAACAAGCCCAGACGTTCATACGTTCGTCGAATCCATCCATCGGCGTTACAAAAGAGTCAAAGGACAAAACAAAAGCCGGCTAACAGAGGCGGGCCGCTAGTCCTCACGGCTACTCTCAATACGGCTAAAACCACATCCGTAGCCACCGAATAGTGGTTATAAAACATACAATCAAACACGACAACGGTGTACACACACATTGTGTGGTGTTAAACGAGCAGATATATATTGGAGGCACAGCGGCTCATTTCTTCCGAGTGAGCCGAGAAGAAAAGAGCAGCGCGGCCCGCGGTGATTAGCCAGCTAGCATGCTAGGTGGAAGCAAACTCCAAAGGGTCGCGTGATTAGCATGCTAGGCTAACTCCGGCTGGGATACACGTTGAGTCTCTGGCCCATGTCTTGGATGAGGTTAGCGGCCTGCTGCCGGTAGGAGAGCTCCCGGTCGGACTCGACTCCGCATCGTCGAGACGGGGTGCTTTCGAGCTGCTCCCGGGAAAAGAGCCATTTCGACGAGGGTCCCCGGTGCACCGACATTACAACGCTCCCACATCAAGACCCGACGACGGAGACGGTGGCTGCGGTGGCGAAGGAGACGGGACCCAGTGGCGGGGCGGCGGAAGCTGTGTTGGTTCCAACGCATGCGTGTTTGAGCGGGTGGGTTTCTGACGAACAGCGCCCCACGTGGCGGACGGACAGATGTTCGTGATTTTCGGTAATATTATTATGTGATATTATTTTAGTCAGTCTCAGAATTAATTAATTACACGTGCATTTTTCATGCGTTATAGGCAATTTCAGTGGATAATGATTGTTATTGTGTATATTTTCATTAATTGTGTTATTGTATTGTATTCTTTGAAAAGTTGATATGCTTTGAAACGTTTTCAAATTGCAAATCACGTAGCCTAGCGTTGTGCGTGCAAAGCCGCATTGGGCTTTTAAGGTGCGAACACACCAAGCGCGTACCTCGCGTACCATGTACGCGCGTAACGCAGCTAAAATGTTGCTTGACCATTTTGTGTCAAAAATGGTCAGATACGCGCGTAGGCATACGCGCGTAGATGAGACCGCCCACCCCCCCCCCCCCCCCCCCCCAGCCTGTGGCTGCGCTGGATTTAGGAGTCCGAGGAAGGAAACCCAAACGCCGCTGTGTTTGGGTGGATGATAGAGCTTGGATCGGGTTAGATTAAATAATCTCGGATATAAATAACAATAATCGGGTTAAATAACTTCACATGGTGTGTCTGGTGTGTTTCCAGCATCAAACCAAACATCCTTCACATTCACCGAGCGAACATTATGAAAGTAAAATGCACATTTCTCGCTAGAAATGTTTCCATAAACGCATTTAATGGCGTAACTATGTTACTATTTCCACCCAGAATAAAGAAAGTTGCCGGCCGTGGCTGCCATGGACATGGCTGCGCTGGAGTCCGAGGTAGGAAACCCAAACGCGGTCCTGTTTGGGTGATAGAGTTTAGATCGGATTAGATTAAATAATCTCGGATATAAATAACAATAATCTGGTTAAATAACTTCACATGGTGTGTCTGGTGTGTTTCCAGCATTCGTAGTGTTGATCAGCAGATATATAGTCCGCCAAGACGTTGAGGTTGCTTAGCAATCAGAGACTCTGTCCATGCAAGTGAACGGAGCGTTCACTCTTCGTCATAACTATCAAACCAAACATCCTTCACATTCACCGAGCGAACATTATGAAAGTAAAATGCACATTTCTCGCTAGAAATGTTTCCATAAACGCATTTAATGGCGTAACTATGTTACTATTTCCACCCAGAATAAAGAAAGTTGCCGGCCGTGGCTGCCATGGACATGGCTGCGCTGGAGTCCGAGGTAGGAAACCCAAACGCGGTCCTGTTTGGGTGATAGAGTTTAGATCGGATTAGATTAAATAATCTCGGATATAAATAACAATAATCTGGTTAAATAACTTCACATGGTGTGTCTGGTGTGTTTCCAGCATTCGTAGTGTTGATCAGCAGATATATAGTCCGCCAAGACGTTGAGGTTGCTTAGCAATCAGAGACTCTGTCCATGCAAGTGAACGGAGCGTTCACTCTTCGTCATAACTATCAAACCAAACATCCTTCACATTCACCGAGCGAACATTATGAAAGTAAAATGCACATTTCTCGCTAGAAATGTTTCCATAAACGCATTTAATGGCGTAACTATGTTACTATTTCCACCCAGAATAAAGAAAGTTGCCGGCCGTGGCTGCCATGGACATGGCTGCGCTGGAGTCCGAGGTAGGAAACCCAAACGCCGTGTTGTTTGGGTGATAGAGTTTAGATCGGATTAGATTAAATAATCTCGGATATAAATAACAATAATCTGGTTAAATAACTTCACATGGTGTGTCTGGTGTGTTTCCAGCATTCGTAGTGTTGATCAGCAGATATATAGTCCGCCAAGACGTTGAGGTTGCTTAGTAACCAGAGACTCTGTCCATGCAAGTGAACGGAGCGTTCCCTCTTCGTCATAACTATCAAACCAAACATCCTTCACATTCACCGAGCGAACATTATGAAAGTAAAATGCACATTTCTCGCTAGAAATGTTTCCATAAACGCATTTAATGGCGTAACTATGTTACTATTTCCACCCAGAATAAAGAAAGTTGCCGGCCGTGGCTGCCATGGACATGGCTGCGCTGGAGTCCGAGGTAGGAAACCCAAACGCCGTGGTGTTTGGGTGATAGAGTTTAGATCGGATTAGATTAAATAATCTCGGATATAAATAACAATAATCTGGTTAAATAACTTCACATGGTGTGTCTGGTGTGTTTCCAGCATTCGTAGTGTTGATCAGCAGATATATAGTCCGCCAAGACGTTGAGGTTGCTTAGTAACCAGAGACTCTGTCCATGCAAGTGAACGGAGCGTTCCCTCTTCGTCATAACTATCAAACCAAACATCCTTCACATTCACCGAGCGAACATTATGAAAGTAAAATGCACATTTCTCGCTAAAAATGTTTCCATAAAAGCATTTAATGGCGTAACTATGTTACTATTTCCACACAGAATAAAGAAAGATGTCGGCCGTATGCTTCTGTCCAAGCTCACTACTCTCTGCCAGTGACGTCGGGTCAAGCTCAACGCTGATTGGCTATTGCGGCGCGTATGAGCGTAACGGTGCGGCCACACCAAACGCGTTAAGGCTGGTTTATGCTCGGTTACGTAAGCGTAAGCGCAAGGGCAAGAGGCCCTTGCGCGCCCTTGCGCCCCCCTTGCGCGACTTCTCACGTCTTGCGTGCGTCGGGCGATTTTTCTAGACTTGCGTCATTTTTTACGTAAGCTTTTACGCGAGCCGCCCAGCCTGCAAGGCTGTGATTGGTTTGCTGGTCTGGTTACTACTTCCTGTCTGGAGTATCACCCGGCAGGCTCATATACAAAAGCATTAACCTGAAGTGAAGTTAACTTTGCTGCCAACACATTATGTCGTTTTAAAATGTAGAGAGATATGCACATTTATACAACCCCAATGATCAACAACTTCATCACCCCTGTTCCTCTGTCTGTTGCCATCATTCACTGTGTATGGGGAGAACACGATCTGGCACATAAACAAACCAACGACTCCCACAGACAAAGACGTCATTCTCGAGGTCGTCTTCAACGAAAAACTTTCCTCCACATATTACTCCACCTACTGTTCTGGCGGTAAATTGCTTGGCAACACGCGCAACACGCGCAACCTAAAAGGGAGCATGAATTGCTTTGAGTAAATTTTGCGCAACAACGTAACACCAACGCTGAAGCATGCAGCCGCCTTTACTCGCGTTAAGGCTGGTTTATGCTCGGTTACGTAAGCGTAAGCGCAAGCGCAAGAGGCCCTTGCGCGCCCTTGCGCCCCCCTTGCGCGACTTCTCACGTCTTGCGTGCGTCGGGCGATTTTTCTAGACTTGCGTCATTTTTACGTAAGCTTTTACGCGAGCCGCCCAGCCTGCAAGGCTGTGATTGGTTTGCTGGTCTGGTTACTACTTCCTGTCTGGAGTATCACCCGGCAGGCTCATATACAAAAGCATTAACCTGAAGTGAAGTTAACTTTGCTGCCAACACATTATGTCGTTTTAAAATGTAGAGAGATATGCACATTTATACAACCCCAATGATCAACAACTTCATCACCCCTGTTCCTCTGTCTGTTGCCATCATTCACTGTGTATGGGGAGAACACGATCTGGCACATAAACAAACCAACGACTCCCACAGACAAAGACGTCATTCTCGAGGTCGTCTTCAACGAAAAACTTTCCTCCACATATTACTCCACCTACTGTTCTGGCGGTAAATTGCTTGGCAACACGCGTAACACGCGCAACCTAAAAGGGAGCATGAATTGCTTTGAGTAAATTTTGCGCAACAACGTAACACCAACGCTGAAGCATGCAGCCGCCTTTAGGGGCGTCAAAATTCGGCATTTTTGCATAGGGAACCATTGGTATAGGCGCGTAGACGCGTTACATGCGATGAAGCGTCAAGTTAGGGGCGTTACGCGCGTCAGACGCACGTAATTACGCACGTAAACGCAGTAACGCGCCCAACGCGCCAACGCCCGGAGTTCAGAAATCTGAACTTTCAACGCTCCAACGCGTGACGCTGGGCCGCGATAGCCAATCAGCGTTGAGCTTGACCCAACGTCACTGGCAGAGAGTAGTGAGCTTGGACAGAAGCATACGGCCGACATTTTTCTTTATTCTGGGTGGAAATAGTAACATAGTTACGCTATTAAATGCGTTTATGGAAACATTTTTAGCGAGAAATGTGCATTTTACTTTCATAATGTTCGCTCGGTGAATGTGAAGGATGTTTGGTTTGATAGTTATGACGAAGAGGGAACGCTCCGTTCACTTGCATGGACAGAGTCTCTGGATGCTAAGCAACCTCAATGTCTTGGCGGACTATTTCTCTGCTGATCAACACTACGAATGCTGGAAACACACCAGACACACCATGTGAAGTTATTTAAACCGATTATTGTTATTTATATCAGAGATTATTTAATCTAACCCGATCTTCACCCTGCTACCCTTTGGCAGGCGCTACGGGGCCACCACAGCCCGCACCTCCAGACTGCAGAACAGTTTCATCCCCAGGGCCATCACAGAACTTAATAATCACACTACACTCCTACCCTCCACCCAGCACAACTGCACTTTTGTTAGTGGTTGCACAAACAAATTTCGTTGTGTATCCAATGCACAATGACAAATAAAGTCTATTCTATTCTATTCTATTCTAAACTCTTCACCCACACGGCGGCGTTTGGGTTTCCTACCTCGGACTCCAGCGCAGCCACGGCCGACAACTATCTTTATTCTGGGTGGAAATAGTGACATAGTTACGCCATTAAATGCGTTTATGGAAACATTTTTAGCGAGAAATGTGCATTTTACTTTCATATTGTTCGCTCGGTGAATGTGAAGGATGTTTGGTTTGATAGTTATGACGAAGAGGGAACGCTCCGTTCCATTGCATGGACTGATTGTCTGGATGCTAAGCAACCTCATCGTCTTGGCGGACTATTTCTCTGCTGATCAACACTACGAATGCTGGAAACACACCAGACACACCATGTGAAGTTATTTAACCCGATTATTGTTATTTATATCAGAGATTATTTAATCTAACCCGATCTAAGCTCTATCACCCAAACACGGCAGCGTTTGGGGTTCCTACCTCGGACTCCAGCGCAGCCACGGCCGACAACTATCTTTATTCTGGGTGGAAATAGTAACATAGTTACGCCATTAAATGCGTTTATGGAAACATTTTTAGCGAGAAATGTGCATTTTATTTTCATAATGTTCGCTCGGTGAATGTGAAGGCTGTTTGGTTTGATAGTTATGACGAAGAGGGAACGCTCCATTCACTTGCATGAACATGGACTCATCTAGCTGCGTTGGCGCGTTGACGCGTTGGAAGCGTTGAACCGAGTAACCACCCCACAATGATCAAGCGTCAGGTTAGGCGCGTTACTCGCGTTATCCAACGCGAGTAACGCGTTTGGTGTGGCCGCACCGTAAAAAGTTCAATTTTTTGAACTCCTCGCGTACGCGCGTATATGTACGCGTGTATATATACGCGCGTATATGTACGCGCGTATATATACGCACGTATATATACGCGCCTCAGGGCCTGTGTCCACCAAAAGCGTTTTTAAAAGACGGAGCGCTCCGTGAACTGCTTTCAACGCGTTTGTGCGCGCCGCTCAAAAAAAGACGCACGAAGCGTTTTTCGTTTACGTCATTAAATACGCGTCATCGCTTGTATCCATAGATTCACAGCTTCTATCTGTTGGCTCCATCATATGGCATCTGACACCTGAACGTCCTCTCTGGTTACTCCTACAATTTGCGAAATGAATCGAAGATTAATAGCGCTTCTTGCCGTGGCAGCGGAGGTTGCGGACGATCCCCCTGCGCCTGTCGTGGTTGCCCGGAGGAGAGTGTGGGTCCACAGTATTAATCGTGGTAGGGGGCAGTACGGGGAATACCACTGGCTGTGTCAAGAGCTCCGCCTGGACGAGGATCGCTTCAAGGTCTATTTCAGACTCAACCGGCAGCAGTTTGAAGGAGTGTTAACATTTATTGGGCCGACCATCGCCAAGAAGAACACCAATTATAGGGAGAGCAACCCAACGGCTTTGCATTTGTCTGAGGTGATTTGTCTGAGGGTCGGCAGCAACAACGCTTCCAGGGACGCGGTCGCAATGAGGGAGACCTTCAACCGCTATTTTTCATCTCTGCCTGGTCGAGTGACTTGGCAGGATGGAATTTAGTTTATCATTTTTGTCTATATTTAAATCAAAAAAGGCGAAAAACCAAAACTAATAATACAATTTCTTAAATCAATCCAACATCCATGTTGCATGCTGGATTACTTCTGAAGACAAAAACACACCTTTAACACCTTCATCATCATCAGAGCATTCATTATCCTACTACTACCCAATGTGTTGAAAACAAAACAACATTGTCTTAGCATTTAAATGTTTAATTAACTGATTCATTAGAAAATTATTCCAAGATATTATGTACACATTTGAAACATTTCTTATAGCTTGTACTAAATCTAAATAGAAAATTATTCCAAGATATTATGTACACATTTGAAACATTTCTTATAGCTTGTACTAAATCTAAATAGAAAATGATTCCAAGATATTATGTACACATTTAAAAATTGTTTAAAGCTTAAACTAAATCTAAATAGAAACTGATTACAAATTTTATTTACACATTTAAAAAAATCGTAAAGCTTAAACTAAATCTAAATAGAAACTGATTACAAATTTTATTTACACATTTAAAAAATTCTTTAATCTTAAAACTAAATCTAAATAGAAAATGATTACAAATTAATTACTCTCCAAACTCCACATCGTAAAGGACCTGCTGCATCCTCATGCGCGCCTGGGCCCTTTTTTGGTTCGACAGCCTCCTCAATGATGGGACGAGGCTGAGCATAAAATGCTCATCCTCGTCCACAGCCAGTGTATTCTCCTTTTCTTGTTGGATGGAGGACAGGATTGATTGCTGGAACACAGACAGCGGCTGCTCCAGCTGTCTCCTGCGTGGTGGTGGAGGTACAGGACGCAGCGGTGTAGAGGTAGTGGGAGGAGATGGAGGAGAGGTGTCCACAGCGGACTCTGATAGGCTGGGAGAGGGAGGAGATATCTCCTCTTCACTTTGAGCCACCACCTGTGAAAGAAAGCATACATTTGTTTGTTTAAAATGTGCAAATTAAAATGGTGAATTCTTATAAATATCTCTACATCTGGCTTCACCTAACAAAAACCTTAAGAACACTAGTATGTTAGGGTATGTTTTTAGCATATGTTTTAGGCTACTAGCTTTTGTTATAGGCCTACTTCTCGTTGGGGAGACATACTGGGCGCTAGCAGGGCCAAGATCTCCGGTGCTATTTCCTGGCTATAATCTCCCTGCTCCATATTACTAGACGTCACCCTCTCCTTCACATGGCACTCTAGGAAGCCCATGATCGCCATATATTTCCACCTCTTGCAAGAGGTGGCACCGGCCCCACTTTTCTTCCTGTCCCTCTCTGCCTTCCTCTCCCTCAAATATTTATCCCGCAAGTATTTCCATTTCTTGCGGGACACTTCAGCTGTTGATACAAGATTATGTCTCTACAATTAGCAATTCACACAACCTACAAGGTTAATATCAAGCCTACCTATCAGTAACGTTAATACTAACTGCCAAGTAAACGTTAATACAAACTGCCAAGTACGGGTGGCAGTTTGTACCTAACGGCTAATAGTTAAATGCGATCATATCATTATTAAACATGATAATAATATAAATAATTAATTAATAATTCTCACCTGTAACGCCCAGCATAGATGAAATGTCTCGCCAGGCCTGGTTGCGTTTTGTTAGGTCGTGGTAGGCCTTCAACGTGAGGTCGTACAGGACCGGACACTCGCTCACAGCTGTTATCAAGCTTTCGTCCGACATGTTTCAGTTTGTTTCAGTTTGAGTTCCGTTGATACTTTTAGCCTTGCCTCCTCCTCGATTTTGATTGGTCGTTCAAAAACAGCGCAGATGACGTGGAGCGCTTTTTTTTTTCAAAAGTTCAACTTTTTTCAACGGGGGCGCGCGTCTAAAAGCGCGAGGCGCGTGGAGCGTTTAAACGCTCCGGGCAGCTTTTTAAAAGGCGCGCTGCTTGCGCGTCCTGCCATAGAGAATGCATTGCAGACCGGCGCTCCGTCTTTTAAAAACGCTTTTGGTGGACACGGGCCCGTACGCGAGTAACGCGCTTGGTGTGTTCGCACCTTAAAAGATTATTCCTTCTTGCACCGCAAATGCTTGGGAGCTACAAAGCATCGAAGACCAAACAGTGACATCTGGTGGTTAGAAGACATGATGGCGGCTGTTAATTCAACATTCCCGGACGAAGCCAAATGTCTATGGGGTCAGAACAGTCTCATTAATAATTCACAAATGTATTTTGTGATTGATATATAAATTACTCTCTTCTCACAAATACATTTCAATGCACACAAAAATGGATATCGGTATGTATAAACGTACAATAAATCCATAAACAAAAGTAAGTTTCACAAACACATTTCTGATCCACACACAAATATGTCTTGTTTTAAATAAATGTGATATAAATCCATAAATATATGAATTAAATTAATTATTTGCTATTTTTATCAAAATGTATTTGGATGTTGTTACATTTAACTGTTAAACTTGAATTTACAAGACGCTTTTCATTTGTGAACTTGTCATTTGTGTGAACTGGGCCCAGTTCCCCAATAACGATGGATCTTCGCTCGTACGATCATTCTCACGATGGAACTTGCAATCCATCATCAATTTCTTGGGAGCGTTTCCCGAAACTCCTATTACAGTTTTTCTCAGTCGCATTGGTACATTTCTCAGATCAGAATTGAAATTCTCACTGTTCAATCTTCACATCATTGTGTCCCTGGTGCACATCAAAAAAGCAGTTTCTCATTTATTTTGAACAAGTTGCAAATGCTTTGGTACATTCATGCAAATGATTATGTACAATTATCTGCTCTTTCCTACACTATCAATTGCTTATCATGTTGATCAAAATGTATTGTAATGGGTCTCTATTGAATACTCTCACCCCAAAAACATTTAGGCATTAGTTCATTGCATAAGTCTTTACTTGCAAAATGGTTGAACAAGTTGTCATAATAAGTGAAGCATATTTCTAAACATTTCCATTAGACTTTTTTTCTAAATCTTTCCTGAATTGGTAAATTTATACCAAGTGAATCTTGACCCTCTCTAAAGAAGGGAAATGTGTGAAGTCAGGGACGTGCACAGGGGGGTTGCTCAGGTTGCTTGGGCAACTGCCCATATGCCCTCCTTGACTCAGGTTGCCCTTCCGAGGAAATATTATTATTTATTTATTTTTTATAATTTAATGGATGCAGAATTTCATGTAGGCCTAGATAAAAAAAATCGCCACTCGAAACATTTCATAAAGTAAGCGTAGCCTCATTCAATTCCGTTCGGGCACTGAGAGTGAAAGTCAGTAGGGGGAGGGCAAACTCTGACGCGCGGCAATAGCCGCTTTTGCCGCCTCCCCTCTGCCGCCCTTCCCTCATTGAAATGAATGGGGACGGCGAGTTGCCGCGCGGCGTGTGAAAGTTAGCTGCAGCGCTGCACGCGACCGGAACACCGGCACCTGTGAGACGACTGCCTTGATGTTGTCGGAAAAGGTGAATTTGAGATGTATAACAAACAAACAATCATCATCACGTTTTATGAAATGAATTACAATCTTCATAAATCCAGGCTCAGTTTGCCACGTAACGTTTTGCCTAAATAATCAGACAGCTAGCTAGCTTGCAGACAAGCAGCCCGTTATCACATAGTCTACACATTTTTTGGTAGGCAAACTATGCTACATGTCTGCTGATAGTTAGTTTCTAACATTTCGTTTTAACAAGAAGAATAAAAGATGGAAGTAATGCATCACATGAATTCTTTCATTCAAAATGGTTCATGCCTAAATCTTATCACTATTTAGGGTATTGTTTGTTATTGTTAAGTGAAGCCGAAATGCCCAGTGAAAAGAGGAGGATTCAGGAGAGAGAGAGACAACTAAAGGAGGCAGCAAAGAGGAGCACATCACTACCCTGTCCGAAATCCGAAATCAGTGTGGTCAAGAGCGGCTGTCTGACCTCCTCCTGCTGTCCATAGAGAAGGACATACCAAACGACAAAGAAGAGGTTCTGAAGGCTTCTCTTTTGAAGCTTTGCATTTTTAATATGTCAATTTGGAGAAACTTATCAGTGACTTGATAGGATGTTGTTTAATTATGTTTGTGTTCATGTTATGTTCTTCTTCTTCAAGTCATGTTTTTCTGCATTATCGTTAGTAGTAGTTATTTCAGTGTTTTGCTTATTTGTATTAATATATTAATGAAGACCCTTTTATTCTCAGTCCTTCATATAGCCTGTCAGAGCAACTGCCCCGATAATGACCGGCGTTCTGTTATCCCACTTAACGTCAATATTACTCTGCATGTGGAAGGGAAAATAGCTTTACTTGTAACAGGGTATCTGCAGGTTTCAGCAAGTCAAATTTAAGACTTTTTAAGACCTTTTTAATACCACCTTGAATGAAATTTAAGACCTTAAACCCGCGATGGTGGGGGGGATCCTGCTGTATTACAACCCAAGCATAGCATGTGCGTCACTCAATGAGACTCATTCAAGTTTACTTTCTGTCTGTTTATTGAACATAAAGTGATACTCCAGGGCTCCAGACTAACTTTTTCCTTGGGTGCACTGGTGCGCCTACATTTTTAATTTGGGTGCACCAGCACGTATTCATGGTGCACCCAAGTTGTAAGTTGTTGAGAGGGGGGTGACAGCGTCTGGGCCCCCGGGCAGCTGCACCGGTTCAATGCGCGTTCACATAAAAGGGGCGTTTCTCGCGTCATTTGACTCACCCTTATGCAAAATAAATCGCGCAAGAGCGGTGTATTTCATCCAAGGCGAGCAATGTATTATTATGAACTCCTACGAGGAATTCAAAGTTCAAATCACAGCCAAGGGGAACACGGTTGCCCATAATATGGCTAGGGTGGCGTGCTGGCAAAAATAGCCGACCGTGTTAATTCGTAAGTGAAAAGATTCTGCATATTGTCTAAAAAATATTATGTATCATCATCCCTTTTAGCCCCATATATGTGGGGCCCCATGAATTGCGAGCCCAAGTACCGGGAATGCACTCGACCCAATATCGGACGTGCACGTCAAGTTGCTTGCTTTTAGTGGCGTGGTTCAACGTCTCAAATATCAAAACAAAAGCCTTGTAGACGCTGCAGATTCGCTCGTTTCGGATGAAAGGCGCTGGTCCGAAGTGAGTTATATACGCCGTTTTGTCCCTTCCAGCAGTAAAGGTGCTCGCGATTTGAGAGTCAGGGAACATCAAACCGAAGAGATCTCCTATCCCCTCATTCGAGTTGTAGGACTGGTGCTTGACCACTGTGTTTAGAATCCACAACACCTCCGCTTTCAGTGTTGGTGTCGCACCAAATGCTACCCTCAGGTCAGTGCTAGCAGCGCGGACCGTCTGGCAGAGATGCAAAACGTAGAAACGGCTGGGGTCTGTGTGTGGCTCCTGGCAGAGGTTTTATGTTTTTGGCTCTGCATATGGCTGACGACAGCCTTAATCCCCATGGTGCCGCGCTTGAATGTAGGCTACTTTTGCACGGAATGCATCTGGCCTGTTCTGGGTTGGCAACGGACGCTAGCCAACCTCGGAAACGGACGTCTTCCAGCCAACTGACGTTGCATTGCATTTACCCATTGTTGCAGACTAGCTAGCAAGCCCGCAGACATCCATTTATATATGCAGCTAGCAAGAAAGTAGCCCCTCGTACATCTCCTTCCCGAAAAGTCCCGCGAGAAAAAAAAAAAATTAAATAACCCTGCCCCGACAAATTTAAGACCTTCGAGTTATAAATTTAAGACCAGCATATGACATTTTTGACGAATTTAAGACTTTTTAAGGCCTTAAATTTAGAAAAATGAATTTAAGACTTTTTAAGACTTTTAAGACCTCCGCGGACACCCTGTGTAATTACAATATCATGCTGCTGTATTTTCAGAGAACCCCACAGATATTTGAGTTTGCTGCTTTCATGGGAGTCAGACCTCTCTCTATGGGAGCTCAGCTCCCACTGGCTCCCACCTAACTCGAACCCTGGCTATAGGTCTTTTTACACTGCCGAGTTGGTTCGGTCGCAGCTTGGCACGCCCGGCGATTTCACCTTCTTATCTCAAGTTTCCTAACCGAGGGGGTCAAATCCCCCGTTCGTCACGGCGCAGGCTTTCTTGGTTCACTGGGGAAGGCGGGGCTGCGCACAGAGTCTCTGACCTCTGTAGAATAATTTGTATGATTGCAAACTCCCGAATGTTTTAATTTTTTTATGAATGAAAACACCCGCATGCAATAATGAGTTCACGTCTGAGGGTAGACTACAAACGCGATTAACTATGGTCAGGGTCAGGGATGTTCGTTACTGTCTAGAGACAGTGTCCAATAAATAGTGAACTTCATCACAGCCTCACCGAAGCGCCTACAGTGCTTAATGCAAACAATCGCAACAAAAAACGCCTGCAGAAATTCTCCCGACACCCACTGGTCTCAGGATGATGCATATCTAGCCTATGTCTTCTGTCATTGATCAATATGAGGACATTTTAACCACGATGGTTGAATTAAAATCAGAGGGAGACAGCAAGTTCAGCTCAAAAGCGACCTTCCACATAAGAGCAATGGAATTATTTGATTTTATTATATGCCTTGTGACGTGGCGTTTGATCGGTAAATTTCGGCTGCGCATGTATTTTTGGAATTTTTAATTGCTGCAATAAATTATGTTGTTGTTGACTTCTAACATGTCTCTATCTTTGCTGTTTAAATCTAACAGTAGTCTATGAGTAATACATCACCGGTAACCACTGGTTTTGGTTGCGAAATTGCTCAAGCTGGGCATTCCGTGGTATTGGATGTGTTTTAATAAAACGCATCCAATACTAGGAATGTCCGCTGGTGACGCCACTGAGGCTATAGTAGGCTACGATGCTCTTGCCTCCTACGAGTATCCGAGTCCTCGTTAGCTACGAGCGTTCGTTACCAAACGGAGTGAAAACTGTACGACGCTCGTACGACGCACTTCACGTCTGTGCATTCACACCAAACGCGACATTTGTCGCCCGTTCGCGTTGTCGCCAAGGTTTTGTCGCGCCACAAATCATAATCTGTTGCTGTGCAAGTTTTGGGCGAATTTGTCGCGCCACAACTTTTGGCCAACAACGGTGCTTCATGCCAATTCATTCTCAACCACGGCCGAGATAACCACCATTTTCGCGAGAGAAAACCGGCAACAAGTTTTGATTTGTCACGCCACACTTTCGCCGTGCACAGGCGAGCGCGTTCACGAGGATTTGTGGCACGACAAATTCGCTCGAGTTGAAATATTTTGACTTTGACTCGAATTTCGCGTGATGACAGCCAATCAGCGTTCAACAGCGTGGCCACTGAGTCACATGTGTAACGTAACAGCCAATCAGCGTTCAACCGTCAAACTCAGTGCACACTGGTGAACTGCAGCATGGAGGAGAAAGTGAATGTTGCCGTTTGGGACTCCCGGAGCTCTATATATAATATAATAGTATATAATATATTTGTATATATAATATCACGGCCAAAAGCTCTGTGCGCCTCCGGATGGCCGTAGCGCGGGGAGCTCTCATAGGGATTGGCCTTGGCAGGGTTTGTTTACCGGCGTTGCTATGTTTCCGGTCTTGTGTGTTCCAACGGTTTATTAGGTAGGCCTATCTAATAAATCTCTGTCTATTCAATACTTCATTCAATGCCTCTTCCGTGGTCATTACAATATTATGAATATACTGCGTCGGGACCTCCGACGTCTCTCCCTCTTCCACAAAAGGTAAAGACATGCAATGGTGGTTATCTTGTTGTGGCGCGACAAATTCGACAAAACTTGCACAGCGATAGATTATGATGTGTGGCGCGACAAAACTTTGGGGACAACGCGAACGGGCGACAAATTTCGCGTTTGGTGTGAACGCACCGTGAGAGCACCCAGCGCTACGGCCATCCGCTACGGCCATCCTCGAGCGAAAGTGTCGCGTGATAAATCCAAACTTTCGAAAATAAATTTGCCCGGTACGTGTCTCTACGTTCACTTTGTATGGGATCTTGTCTCCCCGTCGCGTTTGGCGTGAACGCACGATCCTTTCGGGAAACCGGGCCCAGTCCACACACAATTGCAAAACAGTTCACATATGAAAAGCGTCTTGTTAATTCAAGTTTAATAGTTTGTATATAAATGTAACAACATCCAAATACATTTTTGATGAGAATTGCATTTTTCTTTTTTAATTAATATATTCATGGGTTTATATTACATTTATTTAAAACAAGACACATTTGTGTGTGGATCAGAAATGCGTTTGTGAAAATAATTTTTGATTATGGATTTATATTACATATATACATACCGATATCCATTTGTGTGTGCATTGAAATTTATTTGTGAGAAGAGAGTACTTTATATATAAATCACAAAATACATTTGTGAATCCTTCTCTGTGCATTCATTATTAATAAGACTGTTCTGACCCTATAAATGTCACTGACCCGACACTTTGGGATTAACAGAGGACAGTGTTTTGATCCCTTGTGAATAAAATCTGCATGTATGTTTTATAGGGCTGTCAAAATTAACGCGTTAACGCAGGATGATTAATTTGTTGAATTAACGCGTTAATTTCTTTAACGCATTAACACATGCGCAAAATGACCCGCCCAATATTTCCCGCTCCAGCACTTGCCGCCGCTATTTGCCCGCCGCTATTTGCCACTCTAGAGTTTTGACTGAGACACAAGATGGATACAGAACCGAAAGAAGTTGTTGGCCCTCTGGATGGAAAGTTTGAATATAAAAAAAACAAAGATGGAACACTTAAAGGGGTAGTTCGGAATTTTGGACATAGGGCCTGATTCCCAAGTGAGCTTTGGTATTCTTTATCACTGGAGACAGTTTTCAACCCATTTCATTCAGTCGTTCTAGTTGCAGAGTTCGCTCGTGCTAGGCTAGTGCACGTCAACGGGCAATGCTAGCCTGCTATTAAAAACAGTGTTACCCACTCCACAGTACACCCGAGGTAAATCAATTATAACGACAGACTATAAATTTAAATGTCTGTTTATAGAATAATGTTAGAAATAAAACCAACCTTGCATTGCATTGCATTTTGAGGGAATTGCTGGGTCACAGCAGCAGTGTTATATTCCTGGTAGTAGGCTACGGCAGTGGCGGACTGATACCTAGGTTACCGGCTCTAGTTTGTTTACCTGCCGCTGTCATTGCTACAAACGCAGAGTACAGTGAACGAAGGAATTCCATTAGCGTATTCAATTAACAAGATATGGCCACGTTTGGAGGACTTAGCGATGCATTTGCTTTTGAAGACGATTATGAGGAATGTGTTGTATCCAACCAACCGTACATGTACGAGCCGGTGTTTTGATGTCCAAGCCAGCAGCAACAAGCCACCGTTGAGTCCTTTCTAGATCTCGCACTGGAAATTGGTGGAAACTTTGTGGTGCCCATCTGTAGCGTATATTTCTACAATTTCTAAAAGCACACTGAACCACCATGTTGCCTTGTCGTTCAATTGCGCTTCTGTCCCACGCTTCTCTGTTTACGTTCTTCTGTCGTGATTCGGTTACAAAACTAACCGGCGCATAGTAAAATTCCGCTTCTGCTGAGAAAGTAGTCCCTCGATGATTCATGCAATGCAAGGTTGGTTTTATTTCTAACATTATTCTATAAACAGACATTTAAATTTATAGTCTGTCGTTATAATTGATTTACCTCAGGTGTACTGTGGAGTGGGTAACACTGTTTTTAATAGCAGGCTAGCATTGCCCGTTGACGTGCGCTAGCCTAGCACCAGCGAACTCTGCAACTAGAAAGACTGAATGAAATGGGTTGAAAACTGTCTCCAGTGATAAAGAATACCAAAGCTCACTTGGGAATCAGGCCCTATGTCCAAAATTCCGAACTACCCCTTTAATAAACAAGCAGTGATTTGCACACTCTGCAAGAAGGAGTTTTCGTTTCACCGAAGCACTTCCAGCCTAAAGTACCATATCAACGCTAAGCATGCGTTTGTCGGCTCTTCAAGTTCTGGGGCAAGACCAGGGGGCTTGCTTCAGACAACGCTCACCGAAGGCCGTGCATTAGGCCTAAGTAAGTCTATTTCTGAGAACTTGACCCAAAAAATTGCCAAATGGATTGCAAAAGACTGTCGGACGATTAATATTGTCTAGGACAAGGGCCTCGCGGAAGTGTTACAAGTTGCTTCACGCGACGCATTCTACAAGCCACCGTCAAGAGGCACAGTAATGACTAAAATCCACGACCTCTACAAAACGGAAAAGAGACCACTGGACCTCTGTGAGTAACAACAATTACCTGGGTGTAACTGCACATCATATCACTAAAACATGGGAACTGAAGTCGTTTGCGCTAACTACAATGAAAACAGAAGAGCGTCACTTTGCAGAAGCATGTGCAGAGCAGTTCCTAACAGTAGCACGCAAGTGGGAAATAGAAGGAAAAGTCACAACTATAGGGACCGACAGCGCACGCAATATGATCGCTGCGGCTAGACTTTTGACATTTGAGCACATGCCTTGCATAGCTCACATCCTACAGAGAAGCATCACGGTGAGCCTCTCTGACAGCGGATTTGTGCATGCATTGTCCAAGTCTCGCAAAATTGTGGGCCACTTCAAACACAGTCCGGCAAACACCACGGAGCTTCAAGCACAACAAGCTGCCCTTGGACAGAAGCAGGAGCCGCTGGTCCAGGACGTTCCAACACGTTGGAATTCGACGGTGGAAATGGTCAAGCGTCTGAACCGCAATCAAGCAGCAATAAAAGCAACCCTGGACCAACAGCAGCACAAACTCATTATGCTGACACCACCAGAATGGGACAAGGTGCAAAGACTTGAGACTCTTCTAGAGCCCTGTCGGTAAGTAATCCACATATTAATTATTAATAGGCCTATAGTTTGAAATAAAATGTAATTAATTAAATTGAAATTATATGTTACCTTTTTGTAAACTACCAACTTCTGTTGTAATAACTTAATGTGTGTGTGTGTGTGTGTGTGTGTGTGTGTGTGTGTGTGTGTGTGTGTGTGTGTGTGTGTGTGTGTGTGTTTCATTCAACTGTATGTAACTGAGATCCTGGGTGGGGAGGCCTATGTATCCTGCTCTGTTGTACTGCCTGCCCTCTGCCACTTGCGTCGTGTAATGGAGGTCTCTGATGAGGACCCTGCATATGTGGTGCGATTTAAGACGGCATTCAAAGAAGACCTAGCCTCCCGCCAAGAAAAGACCAACAACGCATGGCTCAAGCTTGCAACGGCCCTGGATCCACGCTTTAAAGACTTGAAGACCCTGCCCAAGAGTGAAAGAGAAGAGGTGTGGACCACACTGGGAGGCATGCTGCATGAACAATCACCAAGAAGGTCTCCACAGACTTCTGAAGATGGGCCACCCAAGAAGAAAATGAGCCTGCTCCTACAAATGTGCTCAGATTCTGATTCTGATGAGGAGGTGCAGCCTGGCAGAGACATACACAGGTACAGGGCAGAGCCCTGCATTAGTATGGAGGACTGTCCATTGCAGTGGTGGTCTGCTCATTCAGGAGCCCATGACAAGCTGGCCCTGCTGGCTCGCAAATATCTAGCGACTCCTGCATCCACAGTTCCATGTGAAAGACTCTTCTCAGTGGCAGGCCACATCGTGCAAAAGAAACGGTCAGCCTTACTTTCAGAAAATGTCAACCAGTTAGTTTGCCTCAGCAACTGGCTAAAAGAAGAATAGCCAAGAGAGACACATTTTATGTGTGGTAGTTTGTTAATTTAAAAAAGGCAAAATGTTCAACCAATGTTTAACCATTCTAAACTTAGCAATGGCTAAGATGCCCATAACGTTTGGGATGACTGTTATCTTTAAGTTTGATTAAAAAAATAAAAATAAAAATGTTATATGCTCATAGGCATTGCAAAGAGACTGGCACAAAACAAAAATTGAAATATGGTGTGGTATGTTTAAGTTCGATTTTATTTTTCATTATTAATAACACCATCATCTGGATTCTTTCATGAATAAAAGAACATGCTAAATGCCTATATATCCACCTTCTGTCATTTATCTTTCCGTTCCTACAACAATATACAGAGAAATTCAGAAATTCGGGCATATTTATGAATGGTAATTAATCGTGATTAATCGTGATTAATCCACAGCTACCCTGTGATTAATCAGATTAATTTTTTTTATCTTTTGACAGCCCTAATGTTTTATTTAAACCTTGTTTGTCAGTGCTGCAAAATTTGATTGAATGCACTGCATCCAGAAAATAAAATGAATCTACCATAGCCGCCCGGTGTGTTGCTATCCTTGAATAAACATTATATCGTTGATGTTGACTCACCAGTGTTTCTGAATATAAGAATTGATATAATGACATTAGATTATATTAAATAATACATTGTAGTATAGTTCTTCCACCGACAACACTTGTAGTTGGAGGCGTGGTATCGTGACAGTCTATCAGCAGACGTCCGGGGTTCAATTCCCACATGTCATGCACTTCATCATTAGGCGATGCTCTATTATTGCAGTTACAACGATCAGTGCGGGTCGTATTTAAGACTATTAGCAATAAACCCAAACTTATCCGATACTCGTAAGTGCTTTCTTGGATTATCCATCACAGGCTGTTTTGAGTCGAGGCAATAGGAAAACTCGAAGCAATGTCGATGTTTCTGAAAATCTCAACACTTTAAAGCTTGATCAAACCAGTGAAGGGTTACGGGAATAAAAAAGCACCGCCGCCCCTGTGTTATGGTGTGATCCAGATGCTCGTGTGTTTCTCAATCCTCAGACGCCAGACTTCCGAGTCGAAAGTCGAAGATCTCCCAGCTTTCTTGTGGCATCTCTCGGAGGCACGCCCCCTTCCCCTGTCTTCTGCCATTGGGTTATCCCTAGGCGTGTGCCGTAGCACTGAAAAATTTGTAATCCCCGCCCACCAACGGCGTGGGCCTCAATTACGTCCGCGTGCGGCGTGCCTCAACAACGTCCGCATTTCGCAGATATAGTCGGGCGCCGGCGGACGTTCTGCTCCCATTTTCTTCAGGACGATCCTGAAGCATACTGAAGTAAATAAATAGATATTATGGACTCAACGGCGAACGGCATCTGCAAGACATGTAACGCGGGTTACATCTTGCCGTATGGCGGCCATGAGGTGTGCGAGGGCTGCCTTGGGCATGAACATGCCGTCTTGGCGCTCTCGCCGCCATGCCTGTGTCGGCATTATGCTGCGCTGCCCAGACAGCGCGGAGCCGACACTGCCGCCGCCATTTCTGAACGGGCCGACGCCTTTACTGTCCTGCTCGACGATGCCCTCTCTCTCCTTGTGAGCTCGGAGTCAGATGACTCCTACCGCGATGAGGAGGGGGTGTCTCCCCCGGCTTCCCCTCTCTGAACGGAGAGGCCCGGGGCAGCAGACGGTGCCCGTCTCTGCCGCCACCTCACTTCCAGTGGTTGGAGCTTTGGTGGCAGAGGTACCGGGCATTTTTTCGCCAGGGCAGCCGCAAACCTTGGCCTTTCAGTGCCCATGCCTCAGGGCCCCCAACGCCCGGACCAGCTCCGTGGCATCTGGGGGCTCGAGGCCGCGACACGCCCCGCCCGTCTCGACCCGATCTGGCCGATGTTTCCCGCCATCAGCCCGTACTTCAGTGGGGCTGCGGCGGAGCCCGGGAGGCTCAGTGCCCCGGTGAAAACATTTATCCAGGTCACGAAGACGGATTGTCTGACAGACCGGGGTTACAGGGCGGTACCGCCGCTGGATCCCGCTCTGTGTGCTGTCTTTGGAGTGAATCCGGGGCTCAGCGACCGCTGCCCCACTCCCAAAGACCAGCTGACGGTCAAGCTTACAGACAGAGCGCATCGGTGTATGATGCAGCAAGAGGCTGTTATGAGTAACATCGCCCTGCTGGCGCATAACATCTCCACCATGGCGGTTGACCCTCATCGTCTGGCCAAACAGGCAGTCGACGTGGTGAAAACCGCCGGTGTCATCCTCTGCCTCACTCACCCCGGGCATCCCTGAGCCGATGAGGCGGCAGTTACTGGAGTGCCCCATCAGCCCGGACGTGCTGTTCGGGCCCCGTCTGTAATCTATGGTGGATGACATGCAGGCCGCTTCCGAGGAGGCAAAGAAATTCCGGAGACACGTCTCCCGCCCTCCGCCTCCACCCGGGCGGCAGCGCTCCGCTCCAAGCCCCCGTCGCCGCCATAGGCCCCCGGCAGTCACTGTCGCGGCGCCGGCAGCTCCTCCTCCTGGCCCCCAGGCTTACCAGCCCCGCCCGCCCTACATTCCAGGCTACAGCGAGCGGCAAGCGAAGGCCCAGGGCAGCGGGCTCATGGGGCTATGTCCCGCCCCACAAGCGCCGCCGCAGGCAATTACGGAGCGAGGGAGAAGCGTGTGACAGCGAGAAACACCTCTTTACTAAAGACGGCTGTTTTTTCCCCACACAGTTAACGCCGGAGCCTACCGGCTCGGCCATAACTGTTTCGCACACATCTTCTGGTATGGGCGGGCCGTCAATACACCTCGTGTCATTGGTCGAGCCAGCCCTTCATTGATTTAAAGAAACCAACCTCGCCCTGCTTACCAGCCCCGCCCACCTCCATCGCAGGCGGCGGCGAGCGGCCAGCAAGAGCCTCGGACAGCGGGCTCATGGGGCTATGTCCCGCCCCACAAGCGTCGACTATTACGTGGCAAGGAAGGAGTGTGTGACAGCGGGGAACACCTCTTTACTAAAGACGACGGTTTTCTCCCCACACAGTGAACGCCGGAGCCTGCCGGCCCGGCCATAACTGTTTTACGCGCATCTCCCACAACATATAGGCAGGCCGTCAATAAACCTTGTATTATTGATCGAGCCAGCCCTACATTACTTTCCCCTCACCACGTCATACCTGGCATGACACGTGGCGAGTAGGCCGCTAAAACGAGCTCTCTGTCTACGAATGACACGCAGCTCATTCATAGTGTCAGCAGTCTGCTGCCCAGTCACAGTGTTATTCCTCCTCGCGTCCCAACGCTCAGGAGAGAGTGGTGGGGACAAAATTCGTATTTCAAATAGTGGGGGGGACATGTCCCCCCCGTCCCCCCCGTAATTGACGCCTATGAATAACACTCAATGGTTTCTCTCTCCCTCCTCATCAATCTGAGGAGGAGGCAACAGCCCATCTCTTGTGCCCCGTACGCGCGCTTGCCTGTCATGTGAAGCGCACGGAGGCTCTGTGCAAATCTCAACAGTTATTTGTACATTACAGAGAACATTCCCAGGGCCTCCCCCTGACGAAACAACGGCTGTCGCATTGGCTGTGTGATGCTATCACACAGGCTTATTGTTGGGCAAAATAACCTGCTGAGCACATCACATGTACATTATAAATATAGCTAACTCCTACCCCAGCCTGATCAGCACATCACATGGCAGTCACCTTACAATAGTCAACTCTTAACGCCTGATGAGCACAACACATGGCAGTCACATTCAACTTTTAAACACATAACACACACATGATAACATAGTCAGGTCGAGGCCAGAGCTAAGGCCCCATTTCTCCGCCAGGCAAATGGTAAACACTCAGACAATGCACTGTTTCATCCTCAGAACGGGAGGGCCACAATCAGGAGACTCTTTGAGGCGCTCCCCCATCAGGAGGAACACGAGGAGATACACTAGGGCCTGAGAGCCAAGGTCACGCAAAGACACACAGAACCACATACGTCTCAAACGCACACACCTCACCAAGAGGAAGATACTGCACTGTTTCATCCTCAGAACGGGAGGGCCACAATCAGGAGACTCTTTGAGGCGCTCCCCCATCAGGAGGAACACGAGGAGATACACTAGGGCCTGAGAGCCAAGGTCACGCAAAGACACACAGAACCACATACGTCTCAAACGCACACACCTCACCAAGAGGAAGATACAGCATAAAACTGTATCACACAGACACTTCTCCCCCTTCTTCTGAAGCAGACCTTCCACGGAGGCGAAGCTCTGGACGAACCATCAGCGCTGATTAGGGACTTAGACATATTCGATTTCTCACGCTTTATGACTCTGTATAACCGTTGCCACTTTACTTAATAAATCCAAGGTCCTCGTGCCGATAGACTTTATTACCTCTCCGTCTCATTTTATCTGGTCCAGTAACTAGACAGACCGTTTTTCCCTTCAATTTGGTGACCTCCGACGTGATTTTTTCTGAATTGAACACGCAACTGGGAAACGAGAGACGGAGAGCGGCACGACCTCGAGACCCCGGAGCACCGGACCGATTCCTGCAGTCTCACCTCGCGCGCGCCCAACAAAAGGTAGGCAGAACCTGTTGATAAAATCCAAACTCTGCATAGTTATATAGGAACCACATTAGGAGGTGAGACTGTGAGAGCGGTTCGCTACGGGATATCTCGTGGGGACGAATAGAGTTGCATTCCAGCATTGCCCCATAAACCCAATTGACCCTGAACGCGTGACACATCGAATATCGGCTCGTTGCATGGTGAAAGAATACCCTCGAGACCATAGGGCCTATAAGAATCGGTCATAGTGATACAAGACTACCGATGGCCGAATAATGTATGCCTGGGCCAAGAGTGGAGCCCAGAGGGATGCCTGGGCCGCGGGTGGAACCCAGAGGGAATGAGAAGGGCCTATAAGAATCGGTCATAGTGATACAAGACTACCGATGGCCGAATAATGTATGCCTGGGCCAAGAGTGGAGCCCAGAGGGATGCCTGGGCCGCGGGTGGAACCCAGAGGGAATGAGAAGGGCCTATAAGAATCGGTCATAGTGATACAAGACTACCGATGGCCGAATAATGTATGCCTGGGCCAAGAGTGGAGCCCAGAGGGATGCCTGGGCCGCGGGTGGAACCCAGAGGGAATGAGAAGAAAAAACTAGGGCCTATAAGAATCGGTCATAGTGATACAAGACTACCGATGGCCGAATAATGTATGCCTGGGCCAAGAGTGGAGCCCAGAGGGATGCCTGGGCCGCGGGTGGAACCCAGAGGGAATGAGAAGGGCCTATAAGAATCGGTCATAGTGATACAAGACTACCGATGGCCAAGTAATGAATGTGTATTAAATAATTCTATGTGGTAAGAAGGTTAGAGTCCTTTATCAGGGTTAGATTCCCTTTGCAGAGGAAACAGTATGCCTGGGGCACGAGTGACACACAGAGAGACAGTGTGTGTGTGTGTGTGTGTGTAAGAGGCCCAGAGAGAGAGTGACGGAGTGGCTGTGTGTGTGTGTGTAAGAGGCCCAGAGAGAGAGTGACGGAGTGGCTGTGTGTGTGTGTGTGTGTGTAAGAGGCCCAGAGAGAGAGAAGAGAACGAGCGTATTTGTGGGCCGGCGAAATATAGAAATAAATCAATCAATGATAACCCGGCTATGTGTGCAACGCTTACCTGCTTTGTTATGCCCAACGCTATTTTGCCGTGTCTGATTAGTGTGGGTGCGGGACACAGAACGAGAGGTCCGTTGATATGTTTCTGTGTGTGCGTCTGCGGGAGACAGAACGAGAGGTCCGTTGATATGTTTCTGTGTGTGCGTTTGGAGGAGACAGAATGAGAAAGGTCTGTTTAGGTGTGTGTGTGAGAGGGAGCGAGAGAGATAGCAAGGAGAGATAGCAAGGAGAGCTAAAGTCGAAGGACGATCGAGAGGGACCATTTTCCCTCTAGACAGTTGGAGGTAGCGATAGAGTGCGTGTTTTTCTAACAATGAACGGTTGTTTCAGGACCACGAGAAGGGGCTCTGTATGGTTTTCAGGCCCAGAGTGTAATCCCCTTTCCCATATGTGTAGTCCTCCCATTTGAGGTCCCCGTCCACCATATTTGAAGTCCTCTACTCCACCTCATGTTGTAGTTCCCCTCCCTAAAATTGTATGGAAGTTAGAACCTGTGAGGGTGTTTTGGTTCGGCCTGACGAGGCCTGTACCAATTTCGGTGGTCAGCTTCTAGTTTTGTGTATATAGAAATTTGGAAAGGGGGAGCAGTATTAAGTTATATATAATAAAGTGAAAAGTTATTTGTGAATGAAGGGACAGAAGGATCTTTTTGTGTGTGAGAGATAGTTATTAGGCCTTGTTCCATGATGGAGAGTTGAGGATGTTGCATTCCAGGCTTATCTGTTAACGGTCCTAGCTGCTGCTTGACCCTGAGGGGAGTGAGGAAGGGTGAGAGAGAGAGAACACATTTCCCCCCCCATTTGTCGAGCTACACCATTCAGGCAGTACAGAGAGACACACTAACACACAGTACAGAGAAAGGAAATAGAGTGTGTTCAACTGAAAGCGTGTGGTGGCCATACGCCATAAAATACCACATATCCAAGGAATGCAGGTAGAGCTCTGTTGAGTTTTCAGGCTTTGATCAATTTGTAGTTCCCTGTCTGCCATGTTTGAAGTTCCTTGTAGTCTCTGTCCATAGGTTTCACCTGAACAACCCCTCTGCTGGCCGAGAAAAGGAACTACCCATGGTTTCTCTCACACCCAGCCCCCAGAGCACACTCGCTTTCAAGGCGTTATGGCCGCACCCAACGTGGGTGGGAGACACAGAGAGAGAGAGAGAAGCCACATTCCACCCTTATCTGTTGTCTTGCACCAAACAGCACCCCGTACTGAGGAGGGAGAGAGAGCGTGTTCTCCCGAAGGAGGGAGAGAGAAGCAGGGAGACACACAGTGGATATTCACATTATGGCTAATTTGTTTTAGTTTTAGTTTTGTTTTTTGTCTTCCTAGGACAACAGTTATCATTCATGATGACGAACATCGAAGTTCATGAGGAGGTTATAAGGACAATAACGTTGATACTTTAATAGGACAACAGTGATGCTAATCTAATGCAATTGGACTAAAGAAGGTGTTTCTATTAACTAAGTGATTCATATTATTTTCACACAGGAAAGAATAATTGAATAAATATGGATATGATAAAGATGAGGATAATAATTAAAAAAAAAATATATACATAAAGTAAAAACGTAATCTTGATAAACTGTACAGGTAGGACTACACCTATTAAAATATGGGGTGTATCTCTTTGGTCAAGGATGACAGGTGGATTGATGCCACATCTGCTGGGAAGGGATCCTACATGCTATGTTGTCAATTTGGATTCGGAAGTAGTGGGTTTACCTTTCAAATGCCACTACTGCTGCTGCAACACTTTAATAATTTTAACTCTGATAAATGACTTTTTGTTTTATAGTTTCCCTGAGGAGTATTCATTACGCACACACATTTGGCTGCATAGGGCAGTTGGGGCTGAAGACTCTGTCTCCATCCCTCCACTTTGCGATCTATACCACCATATGGGTGGGGATTGATTGTATCCCAGGTATGGCATCCTGCAGCGAGCCAGTATGGAAGGCTGGTTAGCCAACGACGGGTAAGATCCCACCTTGACACCCGGGACGACCTAAGGCAGGCACAGTCACGATTACTTGGCAGAGTCGCTGTGGGCATTGGCTTACTTGATCATGAAGTCACGAGCTGCAACAATCATAGGAAGTGCCGGGTGGGGTGTAAGGTGGAGGAGGAACAGGGGTCAGATATGTCAGCTCTGGCAGCAGAGGTGGTCTTGGAACGGGGCATGTCGCGTTTTATTTTATTTTATTTTATTTTACCTTTGTGGTATAGAAGCCCACTAACGCATGTACGTTTTTCGGTTTAGTGCATGACTTTGGAACAGCGTGGTTTCAGGCGGCTGATGGTAAACCCACCCATATTGGGCTTTGGTTTTGGACATACTGGTTTCGATTTCCCTTCCCAAAAGATTGGCTTTAATTTGCTGATGGTTAAGGTTAGACGTTTCGACGTTGGTTGCACCAACGGCGTTCTTAGATTTGCTTATCATTTAATGTGCATGGTTTTGACCATTGCGCAAGGGGGGAGGTATTGAGGAGAATTAAAAAAATAAATAATAATAATAATAATAATAATAATAATAATAATAATAATTAGAAAACAAGGTTTTTCTTCACCATACTTGCAAACAATGATTGACATCCAGCTAAATGAGTGTGAAATACAGTGTTCAACAGATGGGTAGAAGCAGTCCCATCAAAAGACCAAAGTGCGACTACAGTAATCAAGTTTCTGACTGGAGAAGTCAAGGCAAGGTTTGGACTTCCGTCAGAAATAAGCTCAGACAAAACGTTTATTCAGAGAACACTCAAACAAGTGATTCAACATTTGCATGTCAAATAAAGACTAGATTACGCCCCAATCCTCAACCACAAGGTATGGTGGAAAGAGTGAATGGGACGCTCAAGACAAAAATTAACAACATTTGTGCAGGCACTAAATTGAATTGATGCACTACCACTGACACTAATGAGTTATCGCATGAAAACTAACAGAACGACGCATCTAACCCTGCATGAAATGCTTAAGGGTCGACCCATGCCTTCACTTAACATTCAAGGGTCCCAAAAGGGACTTCCATTAGAATAATTAGAAATAGGATTAAGGAAAATATGTTTGAACATCTAACTGTTGTACATAAGTTTGTAATTCCAGCAAGAGGAACACAAAGTTCCAGGGCCAGAGGAGGAGCCAGATGCAGACACGCCCGGAGCCGACCAACTACCCAAGGATGATGCAATCAGATTTCGGCAGGGTTTGAATCAGTCCTGTTTTGGTGGTCCACTATTAACAAAAATGTTGTTTGGATAAATAATATATACTATAATCAGCAACGTTTTGTAAATTTTTCCACGGATAAGGTCAAGGGACTATATAGATATAGATATGCTATTGGCAGAGCAAGGAGGGGTGTGTGGGATGATAAAGACGACATGTTGTACTTTTATCCCCAATAACACAGCACCGGATGGGTCGGTGGCCAGGGTGCTGGCAGGGTTACAGTCCCTCAGATTAGATTTGGCAGAGAGAATTCCGGCATTAATGACCCCTTCACAGGATGGATGGAGAGCCCAATGAGCGATGGGCGCTACAGGTGCAGCAGGAGCCATCCAAGCTTACCTGGGGATCGAGAGTTTGGACGAGGGACCACCAGAGGGGCCCGACCTGATCCGGCTGGAGAACATGGAACAGACCCCTGCCCCACTGTCCAAGAGCCCCCACGCAATGCAGCGCACCAATACATGAAGATCATCCGGCCCCGGCGTCCTGTTTCCACCACTGTATGCTGAAACCCCACCACCCCCCCCCGCCTGTGACGTACTAGTAACCTCTCCAGGTGGGCTGCCCCATTCCCGTCCCCGCCAACGGCACCACCACCCTCCCACCTGATGCACCCACGTCGCCCGGACCAGGGATCTGCGTTCCGGCACCAGGGGCTGCGGCCCGTTCCCTTAAGGCTTGAGGGCGCCCCTGGCTGTATTCGCTTCTGTACGCTTCACTGTTTTTAGCCGCTCCCATATCTATGCCCGCGTCTACGCAACCGACGCCGGGAACGTAAATGTTGTTGTGTATATCGCTGTCCCACTAGATGGAGCTCGGGGATACACACGGGCGAGATTCCAGGGGCCTTGATTGCCCGTTTATCAGATGAGGTCCTGAGCGCAGTTGAATAAAAGGGTCTAATGCTCAGGTGGCGCCTTGCGACCACCTGCCCGTGATGACGCTCAGGGACTATTCCGTGGTTTCAGTTGTTCCCGTGCCCCGTGCCTACCCTGGATACCCCATGCGTGTGATTGCTTATTGTTACACGACCAGCTAACTCCTCCTCACATCCTTAGTGTGTGGTCATCTAGGGATGGCTTGAGGGGGATTGCCATTCGTTATCTACCTCATATCTTTCTATTATTATTACTATTATTTAGGGACACGTTTTATAGGTTGCATTTCTTTCCTGTGATTGTTATTGTGTAGTATTTGTGTGATTGTTGCATTTTTGTTTATTGTTTACTGTTTGTTTTATTGTTGCATTTCGTTGTTATTATTAGGGTTTGGTGTTAGTTTTGTTGTTGGTTGTTGTTATTTGTTTTTTGTATTATTGTATGCTTGTGGTATGTTTGTTTTTTGTGTATTACCTGCTGCCACTTTACTTGGTATCGTCTGTTCGCGATGTAAGGCCGGGGTGGATGCCACCCCCTAGGTGGGGTGTGTATGGCATACCCATGTCTGAAGCATGGGTGGCGTTTCTCCCACGTGGTTTCCCCATACACCCGGTCCAGCGACTTATTTTAGTCCCATACTCATGGTTGTTTGTTTTTATGATTGTTTTGCCTTCTTTCTGTTACTTCTAAAAGTGTTATAATGATAGTCCCGCGCTGGAGTCCTATCCCTCGTATCCCTAATGAGTAAAAGTCGTCTTGCGACGACTTGAGGGGGATATGTTGGGCAAAATAACCTGCTGAGCACATCACATGTACATTATAAATATAGCTAACTCCTACCCCAGCCTGATCAGCACATCACATGGCAGTCACCTTACAATAGTCAACTCTTAACGCCTGATGAGCACAACACATGGCAGTCACATTCAACTTTTAAACACATAACACACACATGATAACATAGTCAGGTCGAGGCCAGAGCTAAGGCCCCATTTCTCCGCCAGGCAAATGGTAAACACTCAGACAATGCACTGTTTCATCCTCAGAACGGGAGGGCCACAATCAGGAGACTCTTTGAGGCGCTCCCCCATCAGGAGGAACACGAGGAGATACACTAGGGCCTGAGAGCCAAGGTCACGCAAAGACACACAGAACCACATACGTCTCAAACGCACACACCTCACCAAGAGGAAGATACTGCACTGTTTCATCCTCAGAACGGGAGGGCCACAATCAGGAGACTCTTTGAGGCGCTCCCCCATCAGGAGGAACACGAGGAGATACACTAGGGCCTGAGAGCCAAGGTCACGCAAAGACACACAGAACCACATACGTCTCAAACGCACACACCTCACCAAGAGGAAGATACAGCATAAAACTGTATCACACAGACACTTCTCCCCCTTCTTCTGAAGCAGACCTTCCACGGAGGCGAAGCTCTGGACGAACCATCAGCGCTGATTAGGGACTTAGACATATTCGATTTCTCACGCTTTATGACTCTGTATAACCGTTGCCACTTTACTTAATAAATCCAAGGTCCTCGTGCCGATAGACTTTATTACCTCTCCGTCTCATTTTATCTGGTCCAGTAACTAGACAGACCGTTTTTCCCTTCATTATGTGTCAGCGGGGGCAGAGCCGCCTGAGACTATCAGAGCTCACTCGACCAGAGGAATATCGTCCTCTGTCGCTCTGCAAAGAGGGATGCCTATGGAGGATATCTGCACAACAGCCTCCTGGGCTTCCACATGCTCTTTTATTAGGTTTTACCTAAGAGACATGTCGCGCCTCTCTATGACGCACTCAGTTCTAGGTGCTTTGTCAGAGTGAGTGTGATTGTGTGACTATTCCCCTCGCATATTAGACAATGTGAGGAGGAGTCAAATATTCATGCTGAGAGCTCTTGTGTCTTATCAGACACATTGGAGCGGCTCGTTGATGACGTGCCGTTAGACGCATGACGTATGTTATGCTACGTCTGACGCATGATATTAGCGCGTATGTAGCTGTGTTTCTGGTACTGATCGGGACCCATGAGGCATAGACTATATTGTGCTTCGCCCTTTAACCCAATAGCGATAGCCTTAAAAGGCGAAGCCTATACGACATAGAACGATAGTTACGTATTGTAACTCTAGATTCTATGAGTAAAGGCGCAGCCTTTTAAGTGTCGGCCTCATTGTCCTTTAAATAGCTGAAGAAAAGCTGTTTATTGGGAGCAGAACGTCCGCCGGCGCCCGACTATATCTGTGAAATGCGGACGTCGCTGAGGCACGCCGCACACGGACGTAATTGAGGCCCACGCTGTTGGTGGGCGGGGATTACAAATTTGTCAGTGCTACGGCTCACGCCTAGGGATAACCCAATAGCGATAGCCTTAAAAGGCTGCGCCTATACTCATAGAATCTAGAGTTCCAATACGTAACTATCGTTTTAATATCCATCCGTCTCAGAGGTCCGAGGACGTTGCCTAGCGACACACACAAACACGCCCCTTTTCCTCGGACGGCGAACTCGCCATCTCGGTTGAACTCAGTGGTGACCGAGCAAAATTCCGAGACAGAATTCAAGATGGCTGCGCCCATTGTGACTTGAACTGTTTTCATTGTGCTTGGACCACTTGGTGGTTTAAATGGCAATTTCAATCACTCGTATTACTGCAATACCTTACTGCGTCCGTATCTCTGCCTATGGCCTATAGCCTACTTATTTTGGAGCGCCTGGTCCTCTGCCAATGCTACCGCGACAACAGTGAAATAATAAAACACTTGAAGTGTGGGCGTGGCGTCAGATCCGAGATCCGAGTCTGTTCATAGAGAATACTTGAACGCAGCATTAATCTTTCGGAAAGCCTCCTTTCCTTAACCTTTGTGGAAACCGTCATTGGGTGAAGGAGGGATGAAAAGGTGCTTCCTTTCGAACATAGGAAATGACAGCACGGTTTAAAATGAATTAGACTCCACTCTTCCTAACCGACGTCATTGCGCAGCGGCGGGTATTGCCGACCTCAAGCGTCTCTAGTTTGAAACTACAATTTTCCGAAGATTGACTAAAACAAGTGCTCTTTGTTCCATGCGTTCTTGTCAAATTGATTTCAATCAGGTTATCGCCAACAGTGAGAATCACTTAGGTCGGACTTGGCCAACGGGAATATTTTAGGCCACTTGAATTGTCAGCCGTAGCCCAGGTTAGCATGCCGGTTTCGAAGGCAAGGCTGAGAGGGGTTACCCCCCCCTGAGGACGAGATTAGCATGGAGGGGATAAGGAAATCGCTTGACTTCATGTCGGCGGAGATTGTAAAAGTTGCCGCCCAGCAAAAGAAACAAAAAAAGAGTTATGTATGGTAATGAAGTCAAATGATATACACATTATGGCTATATCTGAAACCCATCTTGACGCATCTTTTGAGGATATTGAATTAGCTGTGGGGGGATAAAAACTATTTAGGAAAGATAGAACAAGATATGGTGCAGGTGTAGCTGTGTATGTGCAGAATCACATTCCTGTTAAGTAAGAAATTATTTGATGATGGAGGCCCTGTGGATTCAGGTTCAACTCCCACAGACCAAACCAATACTAGTTGGGTGCTGCTAAAGACCACCTAGTGCCGATATAAAATACCTGGATTTAATCTGCGAGATGTCGGATAAATCTTGTGATGAAAACAGAGAGATATATTTTACTGGGGACACTAATATTGATTGGACTAGCATGTGCCCGCTTAAAAATAAACGTATGGCTGTAGCTAATGCCTGTAACCTCACGAAGACCATTACACTACCAACCAGATCAACCATAAATAGAAATTGGTTAAAATCATCCAAATGATTGACCACCTATTCACGAATGTTCCTGATAAATGTACAAAGACAGTATCAATAGCACTTGGCTTTACGGATCACAACTTAATCGCAATTAAAAGTAAAACCAAGCTCCCTAAAGCTCCTAGCTTGATTATACATAAAAGGGCTTTTAAACGTTTTAATGAGGCAAGCTTTATAGATGAAGTGAAACATGTTAACTGGGAAACTGTGTGTCTTGAGGAGGATCCTGAAGCTGCT
Source organism: Gadus chalcogrammus (assembly GCF_026213295.1). NCBI lineage: Eukaryota > Metazoa > Chordata > Actinopteri > Gadiformes > Gadidae > Gadus > Gadus chalcogrammus. The sequence goes on along the minus strand of NC_079415.1, from coordinate 22,102,134 downwards.
TTGAGTACATTCATGAGGTTATTTTTGCAGATTGCAGATAAGCATGCTCCTGTCAGAAAGACAACTGTCGCCCTGACAATGGCGCCCCCTGGATAGGGATTGAACTCAAAGCACTCATGAAGCAACGGAACCATAGGCGTCGATTACGGGGGGGATGGGGGGGACATGTCCCCCCCACTATTTAAAATTCGAATTTTGCCCCCACCACTTTTAAAAATGTGCAAACCAATTGCGACTGAAAAAATCCCAACATACTCGAAATCGAAATCGTCGAGTCTAAAATCATGCGATAGGCGCGCACAAAGACATCATTTATTAGATAGGCCTACCTAATAAACCGTTGGAACACACAAGAACGGAACCCATAGCAACGCCGTTAAACAAACCCTGAGAAGCCCAATCCCTATGAGAGCTCCCCGCGCTACGGCCATCCGGAGGCGCACTGAGCTTTTGGCCGTGATATTATATATACAATTATATACAATCATATACTATTATATATAGAGCTCCGAGAGTCGCAAACGGCAACAATCACTTTCTCCTCCATGCTGCAGTTCACCCCGGACTGCACTGCACTGAGTTTGACGGTTGAACGCTGATTGGCTGTTACGTTACACATGTCACTCAGTTGCCACGCTGTTGAACGCTGATTGGCTGTCATCACGCAAAATTCGTGTCAAACTTGAAATATTTCAACTTCAGCGAATTTGTCGCGCCACAAATCCTTGTGAACACGCTCGCCTGTGCACGGCGAAAGTGTGGCGCGACAAATCAAAACTTGTTGCCGGTTTTCTCTCGCGAAAAATTCGCCCGATACGCGTCTATACGTTCACTTTGTATGGGATCCTGTCGCCCCATCGCGTTTGGTGTGTACGCACAGTGAACGCACTGTAGAAGTTTCAAGACAGACAGCCAAAATTGACATTTTTATTCAGAAAATAGCCGGTCCTTTTGCTTCCTGTAAAAAGCATGTTTGTGACACTGGATAACGATATGGATACATCATCTAGCCTGCATGTGGAGGGCCACATAAGGTAAGAAATTGGTTTACGTAAACTTTGCTGCTGGTTCTGTTTGCTCGTGATGACCTGGCCCAGGGGTCGGCAACCTGCGGCTCCAGAGCCGCATGCGGCTCTTTAGCACCCCCCTTGTGGCTCCCTGGAGCTTTGCAAAAATGTGTGAAAATGGAAAAAGACGTTTTTTTTTATTGTTGGTTTTTTGAATATGGTTTCTTAACCTCTTAAACCCGAGCGCCCCCGGGGGCGGGGGCAGCTGCGCCAACGTGTGCTGTAGACAGCTGTAAACAGCACCACCATGCTCCAACATATCCATGGTGCATACCCACGTAACGGGAAGAAGCTCGGCTAAAAGCGCATGATAACCATTTTTACCTAAACAAAACACAATTCTAACACCAAGCAACTGAATGAGCCCATAGCAAAACACGCAAAACGTTCATGTTTTCATACTGTCCGCCGCCGATTTCGCTACTTCATGCCACCCACACAAACTATATGTCACATGAAAGCTGAGGCTTCACAGATTCCAATGATATCACTGCCATCACTCTACGACAAAAACTCACTGAACTAGCAGCCAAAGAAGAGCAAAATAAATAAACAAATAAAAAACGTTATACAATGTGATTCTTTTGATTGTCGAATTGTGTTTTTTTACATGGATTTGGGTCCCTCGATTTGACTGTCCCTCGACTCTATTGGCTCTGCTGGTTCGATAGAGGGGTCAATCATCCAAATTGACCAATGGATACCCAAGATATCTTCCCGCATTTGACTGGAAGGTCAATAATTTAGCATAATTTAGCATAATTCGCGCTAGAAGCGCCGAGAACTTTCTGACACTCCGGCTGGATAGAGACGTACGCTCCTACTACACGCTAATTACAGAGTTTCGATCTATTGTCAGCTAGTATTTAGCCAGTTATTTTTTATTTTCTTAACTTTTTCTTCTATCTGCTATTATTTTATTTAATAAATAATGGCAGGTAGGAGAAAGACTTACACTTTTGCGGAGGCATTCAGTATCATCACTAGCGACAGTGGGGCTGCTCTAGTCCCTCTCGAGTCGTCATCTGACGACAGTGACTTGCTGTTGCCCGAACTGGACACGGACAACAGTGATTCAGAATATCGAATTCCATCCCCGGAAAGGTATGTAATCTCTGTTTTCGATTACTTATTGATTTGGTGTCAAATTAACGATCTATCTACCTTATTAGATATTATCTATATCGATCACCCTACTCACTCTACTCATTCCAAACACTCACTACCGGTATTCCTTGCCTTATATTTATATTTATGATATTATTTGCAATCAATTATCATTATCAATATTATATTTGACACTATCTCTATCCTTTCTTCTCTTTATTCCTTTTTTTTTTATAGTAGTTTGTTGGTGGGTGTGTGTGTGTGTGTGTGTGTGTGTGTGTGTGTGTGTGTGTGTGTGTGTGTGTGTGTGTGTGTGTGTGTGTGTGTGTGTGTGTGTGTGTGTGTGTGTGTGGCATTGTTGAGAGGACCTAGCAAACCAAACATTGCTGTGCAAGTGATAAATAAACTTGGATTTGATTTATTATACTGCAATGAATTTAGTAAATGCACACACTCAAACTGGTGCAATCTGGATTGTTAGTTGACTTCCCCAGTACAGGTCTTGTTTACCCCAACATATTGTTACTTGTCTGTTTGAAGTTACATTATTTTCTTTCTTCTTCTTGGGTTCCACAGCGATGATGATGCTGATTATGAGCCACCTTCATCCACTGCTCCTGCTCCAGCGTCAGCCCCCCCACCTCCCCCACGGCCATCAACAACTACCCCCACCTCTGATCCAAAGAAAGCAAAATCCACTAGACGTGCTTCTGCTCCCCTTCCTCAGCCATGCTCTTCCTCATCGGATTCTGACTCACCTGAAGAAACACAACACAAAAAAAAAGGGAAAGCTTCATACAAATCGGCAAATCCTCAGAAGCGTTGTCGAGGTGGGTCTGCCACTTCAAGAGTGAGAGATGATGAAGGAAGCTGGCACAACAGAGAGGAGAAAGACAAAAGACCAGTCCCACTCAGGTTCATGCCAGCCAGGGTCCCTGGCCCCACATTTGACACCACCGCATCATGGTCTCCCCTTTCACTTTTCCAGCTGTTTTTTAGCGCTTCTATAGTCCGTACTCTCATTGACAACACCAATGCCAACGCTGCCAGGAGATTACAGGCTGGAATGAAGTTTGTTTGGAAAGTGCTGACGGTTAGCGATTTTTATATTTTCATGGCCATTATAATTTTCTCAGGCCTTGTAAAAGTGCATCATAGAGCGGACTACTGGAGAAGGCAATGGCCATATAACTTCCACTTCCCCAGTGAAAATATGACACGGGACCGCTTTGAAGCCATCTTGTGGTCGCTGCACCTGAGCAACCCAACAGAAGATGAGGACAACGAGCGCAAGAAGAACACTGCCGAATATGACAGACTCTTCAAAATCAAGCCCTTGTACACCGAGATAGTGACTGCCTGCCAAGCTCATTTCCAGCCCTATCAGAACATCTCCATTGATGAGAGAATGGTGGCAACCAAGGCCCGCAACAGTATGAAGCAGTACATGAAGGACAAGCCCACAAAGTGGGGGTACAAACTGTTTGTGCTCGCGGACGCCTCAACAGCCTATACTTGGAACTTCTTTGTGTACAAGGGTAAGAGTGAGTTCAACCCAGGCCAGGGTCTAAGCTACTCCTCAGTAATGGACCTTTTGCCATTCCCTCTACTCGGTGGGGGCTACACATTGTTCACAGACAATTTTTACACCAGCCCTGCCCTCTTTCAGGATTTATCCAAAAAAAACTTTGGTTGTTGTGGGACCATAAGGAAGAATCGGATTGGCTTTCCACACACCCATCAGAATGACTTTCCCAAAAAGCCAGAGAGGGGAGATGTGCGGTGGATAAGGAAAGACAAACTCCTGTTTGTAAAGTGGATGGACACAGTGACCATGTGCTCTACAGTGCACGAAGCCTTCAGTGGACAGACAGTCAGACGAAACGTGAAAGAGGATGGTGTGTGGCGCAAAAAGTCTATTCCCGTTCCCGGCGCTGTAGCTGACTACAATCAAAGCATGGGCGGTGTGGATTTATCTGATGCTTTGATTGGTTACTACAGTGTCCACCATAAAACCATGAAATGGTATAAGACTTTTTTTTACCATTTCATGGACATTGCAGTGGTCAACAGTTTCCTTCTCCAGAAGGAGCTGTACAAGATCAGGAATGACCCCACCATGAGAAAGCCACACAGCCAAAAGACTTTCAGGGAGCAGCTAGCTGCAGAAATGCTGGTGTTTGCTGAAGGCTCAGTACCACCACCACCACCACCACCACCACCACCCACCTGCATGCCTATGTACTATGGGGCTGATGGTACACAGTCAAGGAGGTACTGCAGGATGTGCCAGGATGCTGGCATCCTAAGGGTGAAGACGCCTGTGTACTGCAGGAAGTGCCAGGTCCCTTTGTGCTTCACTTCCAAAAAGAACTGCTTCCAGCAGTGGCATGACAGCCCTTAGTGTATATAGTTAGTTTTAGTTAGTTAGTTATATTTGTTCAAAGTTGCTGCCAGCCTGTTTATATATATATATATATGTATATATATATATCTTTATCCCTATTGATTGTAGTTTTTAGCTGTGTTTTTTTCATATAATTGTTTTTATTATATGTTGTTCTCCAATATATCTGCTCCTGTTGGAGTCAAACTTCATTTCTTAGTGTATATAGTTAGTTAGTTATATTTGTTCAAAGTTGCTGCCAGCGAGTTTATATATATATCTTTATCCCCTGTGATTGTAGTTTTTAGCTGTGTTTTTACCATTGTTTTTACCGTTTTATTATATGTTGTTCTCAAATATATCTTCTCCAGTTGGAGTCAAACTTCATTTCGATTGTATGGTTTTCTTTGACTGGGAAAATGTACAGAGGTCTGGGTGAATTTTCAAAACAAGTCAAAACTATTGAATTTGGATGGAATGAATACCTATAGTGATATGTCAGTGAAATAAAATTAGTTTTACAGTCTGGTACCTTAGAAAGGTCAAATGGCACTGATGGTGCCCAAAAGTGCCCAAATGGCACCTTTTAGTCCGTCTGGACCTACCTGTACTAAAACCTCTCTAAAATCCCTTTATTCACTTTATTGGCATTTATCCTGGAACAGGGTACTCATCAGATGTTGTTACATGTTTCCCTAAAGGTTCTGGGCTACTATCCCATAGTTTCAAGGTGGTATTCACTCTAAATAATGTGTTTTCTCTAGACGAAAATTGAAAATTGACATTTCTTACTATGTTCTAGCTGAATTTACTCTGACACAGTAACATCTATATTGATTCTGACACTTCTGCAGCCACCTCACAGGTGTTACCTTCTTTTTGAAACCAACTTTATTCATGTAGCCCTTGTAGTTGTGGAGGCATACTCTATTCATCATGGGCATGTCATTTCGGGCAGGAGGCCTGTGAAATAGGCCTAGGGCTTAACAGGTTAAGGGGTGAACATGAAATAAACATTTGTATGCTGTAAAAATTTACGTAGTTGTAAATATATTTAAAATACCTAATTTCAGAATGGCGCGCAATAGCAAAGTTACGTCCTAGCCTGCGACACAGCAAGTAAACAAACGGGTGTGAGTTAAGGGCCATGGATTTAAAAGGAAAAAAGAGGAAGATTGCCGATGAAAACAGAGGATTTAAGGAAGAATGGACTGAACTGTATGCGTTCATTGCCAATGCTGAAGGGTTGCCGGCATGTTTGATTTGCAATGAGAAGTTGTCGAATAACAAGAAGAGCAATTTGGAGCGACATTTCCAGCTAAAGCACGCTAAATTTGCTGCCGATCACCCAGTTGGAACTGAGAGGAAAAGTGCAATTGCAGTGCTGGTGGAGAAATTTGAGGGCCGAAAAAACAGTTTCAAGAAGTGGATTGCATCTCCAAACTCTACTACTGCTGCGAGTTTTGTTGCAGCCCGGGAGATAGTAAAGCGTGGAAAACCATTCACAGATGGCGAGTACATGAAGGATTCATTCATTAAAATGTCAAAGCACCTATTTTCGGACTTCAAAAACAAAACCGAGATCATTCAGAAAATTAAAGACATGCCTCTCTCCGCAAAAACAGTGAAGGAGAGGGCAATTAAAATGGCAAACAATATCACCGATCAGCAAATCAAGGACATCAATTCAGCTCCAGCTTTCTCAATTGCCTGTGATGAGTCGTGTGACGTGACGGATATCGAACAGACAGCTCTGCTATGCAGGTACATGAACTCTGATGGGCCGCAAGAAGAAATGATCGAATTGATACCACTAAAAGGCCAAACACGGGGGGAGGACATCTGCGACGCTGTGCTACAGTGTTTAAATGACAAAGGAATACACACTGGCCACCTGATTTCAGTCGCTACAGACGGTGCAACGAGTATGAGAGGGTCGCAATAGGGGTTTGTGACGTTACTACAGAAAGCATTGGATCGAGATCTGCTTGCATTCCATTGCATATTGCACCAAGAGGCGCTGTGTGCGCAAACATTCCCAGCGGAGTGTATTGAGGTGATGAACCATGTCATCCAAATTGTCAACAAAATACTCGCAAAAGCACTAAACCACCGCCAGTTCCGTGCATTGCTAGAGGAAGTTGAGAGCGAATATGCGGATCTCCTGCTGCACAACAAGGTCCGCTGGCTATCCAGGGGCGAAGTTTTGCGTCGCTTTGTTGCGTGTTTAGAGCACGTTAACACCTTTCTGAAAACCAAAGGCCTCAACTACCCACAACTGGACGACACAAATTGGCTGGAAAAACTGCATTTCATGGTTGACATGACATGTCATCTAAACACGCTCAACAAAAGTCTCCAGGAGCGGGGAAACACTGCGCTTCAAATGCTGGAAGCCGTTTTGTCATTTGAGCGCAAGCTGACAGTATTGGCCAGGGATGTACAGCGAGGCACGCTCTCCCACTTCTCATCCCTGAGAGAGTTCAAAGACGCCCATCACGATCACACACTCAATAGTGATTATTTGCAAGGTGCAATCGTTGACATGCAAGCTGCATTTGGGGGCAGATTTAGTGAATTCCGAAAGGAAAAGGTGACTCTGTCTTTCCCCGTCACACCCCTGGAAATTGACCCTTCCTTGCTGAAAACATTCCCAGGAATTGATCCAGCTGAGCTTGAAATGGAAATGGCCGATATAGCCGACAAAGAAATGTGGGTTGCCAAATTCAAACATCTGACAGCAGAGCTTGAAGACGTCAGCCGCCAGAAAGCCCACGCTGCCCAAAGCCACAAGTGGAGCGAAATCGAAAGCCTCCCAACACCCGAGAAACTTGTGTTTGAAACATCTCAAGGGACTCAAGGGACGCAACCACATTGAACACAGAATACCAGGAGAGGGAGAAGAGAGAGGCTAACGTGGCTAACCTAGCGGCTAACAGTTAGCCTTTAGGCTACGAACGCCAGCGGCTATGCCCCCCAAGGTGGACTACTGTGAACTGAAGAAAGTCATTGATGCTCTGAGAGATGTGGTGGCTGCTGTGAAGGAGAAGCAGATCGAGATTCACAGACTGCTCGAGAAGTTGACCGCCATCGACACAGAGAACAAGTACAGAGATGAGAAAATCAGAGAGCTGGATGACAGGACCTGGAAGACGGATCTGGAGCAATATTCTCGGATCAATGATGTTATCATATCTGGGCTTCGCATCCGACCCCGGTCATTTGCACGAGCAGTGGCCACTAAAAACGGGTCCCGGACAGAGCCAGAGGAGGAAGATGTGGCTTCTGCGGAGCAACAGGTGGCAGCCTTTCTACAGGCTAAGGACATCCACCTCGACTGCAGCCACATTGAGGCTTGTCACCCGCTGCCCATGAGGAAGCGCAAAACGGAGCGCACCAACGATAACAGAGATCAGCGACCCGACACCCCGAGAGTTATCCTGAGATTTACTAACAGAAAGCACAAAATCGCACTGCTGAAGGAGTGGAAGAAGCTGAAGGGGACGGATGTTTACATGAACGAGCACCTGGTTAAACGCAATGCCAACATAGCAAAAGAAGCACGCGATCTGAGGAAAAACAAGAAGATTCAACAAACCTGGACGAGGAACTGCAAAGTGTTCATCAAACTCAACGGCGATACTCCAGAGGAGGCCAAAGTGATGGTCATCAGGAGCATCGAGGAGTTGGGCAAGTACTGACATGACATCTGTCTCACAACACGCTAAAGTGTCCACCACACCAGACACTGACGCTCTACATTCCAACACGCGCACTGTCAATTCACACCAATCCCAGGATGACATTACCCGTTTATCTGACTTGATTACTGATTACGAGCATGTTCAGCTGAAACCTTCTGAATACACAGATCACCAAACACAGGATATTAATCAAGATATAGACGCGGACAATAACTTTTTCTTCAACCTCAATGAGAACTGTGATTATTACACTAGTGAGCAGTTCAATGCAAAAATTGACTGTACTGGAAAACTGACAATAATTCACTTTAACAGCAGGCATTTGAGCAAAAATGTCCATGCAATCAAGGACTATTTACATACATTTGCCATTCCTTTTCACGTAATTGCTATATCTGAATCCTGGATCACTGAGGGGGAGGAGACCAACTATACTCTAGAGGGCTATGACTTGGTTAACATCAACAGACAAAATAAAGGAGCGGGAGGAGTGGGAATTTCCGTGATCAATGATTTACAATTTCACATAGTTGATGAAATGACAGTAACAATGGACAATGTACTGGAATGCATAACAATAGAAATCTGAATGGAGAAATCAAAAAACATCATAATAAGCTGTATTTACAGAACCCCAGGGACAAGTATTGAAATCTTCACTAACTGGATTGACTCTATGTTCTCAAAGTTTTGCAACAAAGTTGTTTTTGTTTGCGGTGATTTTAATATTGACCTCCTAAATCCAAGTAACTACTCAGCCATTGATACTTTTATTAATACAATGTACAGTGTGAGCCTGTTTCCCAAAATCACCAGGCCCAGTAGAATCACCTCCTATTCTGCCACCCTAATTGACAACATTTTCACAAATGACATTGAAAATAAATCAGAGAGTGGTTTATTAATCAAGGACATCACTGACCATCTACCAGTTTTTGTGGTGTACAATGGTAATTACAAGATAACCAGGGCAGATAGGCCAAAACAGTACAAACGCACAAGGACGGAGGAATCCATCAAACTGTTAAATAACGACTTGGGGGAGCTGCAATGGGAGGTGGTATATGAAAAGGGTAATTCAAATAGTGCTTACGACACATTCATGAGGATTGTTAAGACACTGTATGATAAAAATTGTCCTGTAAAGGAGTGGAATTGCAAAAAGAATTACACCAGCTGTCCCTGGATCACAAAAGGATTACAGAATGCCTGCAAAAAGAAAAACACACTCTATAGAGAATTTATAAGACTGAAAACAGTAGAAGCAGATAAAAAATATAAAAATAAGCTAACTCATATTATAAGGGCAAATAAAAAAGAGTATTACAAAAAAATTCTGGAGGATAATAAAAACAATATCAAAGGAATATGGAATCTTTTAAACAGTATTATAAGAAAGAACTCTGCTTCTGACAAGTATCCGCAGTTCTTTATTGATAAGGACAAAAATAACTATAACATGGAAGAAGTAGCTAACAGTTTTAATAAATTCTTTGTCAATGTGGGGCCGGATTTGGCAGAAAAAATTCCGGATCCAGGGACAACTGGTGAAATGTTGGAGAAACTGGTAGATAGAAATCCCAGTTCTATGTTCTTAAAGGCAGTGGACGATGCTGAAATTTTGGACATTGTAAACAACTGCAAAAACAAAAGATCCACAGATTTTCAAGGCATGGATATGGCTCTAGTCAAACTGGTAATACCGGCAATTGTAAAACCGCTGACTCATATATTCAATTTATCATTTCAAACCGGGATATTTCCGGATGGAATGAAGACTGCTAAGGTTATACCATTATACAAAGCTGGGAGCAAACACAACTTCACAAATTACAGACCATGGCCCCGTTTCCCGATAACGATGGATCTTCGCTCGTACGATCATTCTCCCGATGGATCTTGCGATCCATCGATAATTTCTTTGGAGCGTTTCCCGAAACTCCTCTTAACGTGAACGCGCATTCGCTGCACTCACGACGTCGTAGGATTGTAACTGTCTACTGACACGGTGCTGAAATGGGCTCCGTAGGAGGGGGAGACGCAGGAATGTCGCAGGAAAATTGTTTTAAAAAGGGTTAAAATATATCCCCATCAAGGACAACAGCAGAGTAGCCTACGAAAAAAATAGACTGCAATTATATGAATGCTAAAGACATTAAAACACAATTGATTAGGCTTAAACCGACATATATCAGTCCTAATCCTGAATGCACTGTGCGTTTCACGGCATTTCCCCCCCTGAAATAATTCCATATGACAAAAAATTAAAAATAGCTTGTGTGACAACTACATTTATCTTAATGGGCTGATTTCTGAAACATGCTTTGTGCAGCAAAGAGAGCCGACTTAATCTGATTCCGCATAAGGGTTTCCTTGATTGATAATTTGATTGGCTATAAAAGCCCCTCCGGAAATAGGGTAAGGTATGTATTGATGAGGAATACAACGAAGCCCACCGTCTGGCCCGGTGCATCGTTGAGCGCACCATCGGGAGGTGGAAGTTGCGCTTTAGATGCCTTCACAAGTCAGGCGGAGGGCTCCAGTTTTCTCCAGCCAAGTCATGCGCCGTGATTTGTGTGACGGCTATGTTGCACAACATTGCAGCTAAGGCTGGGGTGGCATTGCTTGAACCGGAGGACGTTGAGGACGATGACGATGAGGAAGATCGGTGTGAGGACGGCCTCCCTCATAACTACGCGGCTGGTTTTCTTGCGCGTCGAAGAGTGATTGAGACTTTTTTTTAACCCCCTCCACCCTCCCTCATGTCACTAATCATTCATCCCAGCCTTCATCCCAGCCTTTTGCCTGCTCCTTTGCTTGTTTTCTATAAAAAAAATTATTTCTTTATTTTTTATTTTTTTTAATTGTTTTAATTTAATTTTTTTTTTACATTTTTTTATGCTACGTTTTATGAGTAGCCTATGTCAGTCTGCACAAATCCCCCCACTTTCTCTCACACATTTTGAGTGCCCTGCCTGCGCAAACATTTTCTGGACTGTCCCGTTTTATTTTGGCCATTTTAAAATCTTTATTAATAAATTAATTAATAATCTTTATTAATTAGCAAAATAAGAACATAAAGGCGCAATGCGTTTTAATAAAACGCATCCAATAGACGGAATGTCCGATGGTGTCGCCACTGAGGCTATAGCTGACGATGCTCTTAGCGTCCTACGAGTACCTACGAGCACCCCTGGAGTACTCTTTAGCTACGAGCGTTTTCGAGACTTTCGTTCCCCACGATGCTTTCGGGAAACGCGGTGAAAACTCTACGATGCCCTTTCGACGCACTTCACGATCCACTTAGGCTAACGACGCTTTCGGGAAACAGGGCCCTGTCTCTTTACTTCCACAATTCTCCAAGATTCTAGAAAAACTCTTCAACTCCAGGTTAGAAGCTTTTTTAGAAAAGCATCAACTACTTTCTGACAGTCAATATGGATTTAGATCAAATAGATCAACATCATCAGCAATAATAGAATCAATAGAGGAAATCACAACGGCTATAGACAAGAAACAACAGGCAATTGGAGTGTTTATCGATTTAAAAAAAGCATTCACACGACACAATCAACCATGACATTTTAATTTGCAAACTGGAAAAATACGGAGTAAGAGGAGTTGTTCTAGATTGGATTAAAAGTTATCTTAACGGGAGAAAACAGTTTGTGAAGTTGGGTGATTACTGCTCTTCATGCTTGGACATTGTTTGCGGCGTACCTCAAGGGTCAGTACTGGGTCCAAAGTTGTTTATACTGTACATTAATGATATATGCAAAGTGTCCAAGCTACTGAAATTAGTCCTGTTTGCGGATGATACAAACATCTTCTGCTCAGGAGACGATCTCGCTGAGCTTCTGAAGGATCTTACTGAGGAAATGATCAAACTATAAAACTGGTTAGATTACAACAAATTATCCCTAAACCTGGCCAAAACTAAAATTATGCTATTTGGATATGGTAAAAGAGATGTGCAGGTAAAAATGGAAATAGATGGGGTGGAAATTGAAAGAGTACACGAAATTAAATTTCTTGGAGTTATGATCGATGATCTAATCAGTTGGAAATCACACATAAAACTTGTTCAAACCAAATTGTCAAAAAGCATTGCAGTAATAAACAAAGCAAAGCAGGCTTTGGATCATAAATCACTCCACACTCTTTACTGTGCACTCGTTTCGCCTTATCTAATGTACTGTGTCGAGGTCTGGGGGAACAACTACAATACCTCATTAGCACCAGTAACTATCCTGCAGAAGAAAGCGATTCGTGTCATTCATAAGGTTGGATATTTGGACAATACTCATTCATTATTTCTACAGTCAAAAATTATTAAATTCACTGACATGGTGAAGTTTCAAACTGCTCAGGTAATGTACAAAGCAAAAAACAACAAACTTTAAACAACAAAAAAACAACAAAAAATTATTTAATGAAAGACAGCTTAGTTATAATTTGAGGGGGAAACTAAATTTTGACAGGTTCAGCATCCGAACAACCAGAAAAGGCTTTTGCATTTCAGTTTGTGGGGTAAAGCTGTGGAACAGTTTGAATATGGAGATCAAGCAATGTCCAAGCATGAAACAGTTTAAAAGAAGATACAAAGAGATGGTTTTCCAGAGTTATAGTAATGAAGGAGGGCTTTGACGTCTCATTACTTGTTAACATGACTAGTTAACTGTGTGATCAGCAGTGAGCTATTGGTCTTAAGGGTGGTGTCGCGTGCTGTGGTGGCTCGGCCTTCTGCTGACTCCACAGTTGCTGTGGTGCTGGCAGTTGGAGTGGCTGACATTTTTAGTGTGTCAGTGAGTAGGAAACATGGGTATGTGAAGGATTGTATATGTATGGATTTACAGGAAATATATTTGTACGTTGTGTGCATCTATGTGTACTGGTATGGTGTACAGATATGCAAGTGTTCGTGTGTACGGTTGTGTATATGTGTATTGGTATGGAGTACAGAAATGCAAGTGTTGTACGCTGGTGTGTATCTATGTGTATCTGCATGGTGTACAGATACGCAAGTGTTGATACATAGATTTGTTATCATGAAAATGAGAAATGAGTCTGAAGGAAACAGGTAGTTTTGAGTTTGAGTTTTGATTTTGATTTCTGACCTGTTAATATTGTTTAAAGAAGTGGGGTGGGATTGAACAAGTTTTTACTTCTTCCCACCCCTTTTCAAATATGTTGTAGCATTTTTTTATATAGAGTGCTTGGCGGCATTATCAGTGCAGGAGTCACTAGGGCTGACTCCTGTTGATGCATTATTATTGTTGTTTTGTTGTTGCATATTTGAAATAAATCATTCATTCATTCATTCATTCAAACATGGAAGGCTCTTCCCGAAACTTATGGTAACATGAAGAAATATGCATTTGCAGTGTTATCCATGTTTGGATCAACATATTTCTGCGAGCAGATCTTCTCAAACATGAACTATATCAAATCCAAATACCGCACCCGCCTCACAGATGAGAGCTTGCAGTCCTTCGTCAAGATTAAAGTTACAAACTACATGCCCGATGTGGAGAAGCTGTCCAGTGATGTCCGAAAACAGAAGTCACATTGAACAGGTGAGAAAACCATCCCCTCATATAGGCGCATATTTAAGCCTAACAAAGTGGCTGTTTTTATGAATGGCTTTCTGCTTTTGTCAGTATATTTGGAATGACACAATTATTGTGTTTTATCACTCAGGTTCGATGTTAGCCTATGTGTCAAGCTGGGGAAGAGAAGGATGCTGCTGCGTGTCACAGTTGCGCTGACCGTGGCATTGGCGAACTAAAGAGAAGAGGATAATGCACAGAAGTTTATCTGTTTTGTTTGGTTTTAATTTTGTTCATTTCGACTGTTGTTGAATTTTTAAGCAAGCTGTCTTTTAATTGCAGCCTGCGCTTTGCGATTGTAGCCACTTTTTAAATGTCTGACGCTGAGTAACGGGGATTTTTTTTTTTTGCCTACTCATTTGCACTACCGTTTCATTTTTATAGTTGCAAGCTTAAACACATTCTGCGTGTTTAGCAGTCTGTTGATTGTTATTGAACAGGGAATTATATTGACGTTTGAAGAGAATTAACTTTCCACACTGTCTGAAAATAGCCTGAGGCTATATGCACTTTTTTTTTGGTTCTGGAGACCTAAAAATAAAAGATGACAACCAAAAATATGTATTTATTCTTGTATATCTATAATTTAATCAGTGCAACAAAACATAACACATTAATATTGTGATGGAAGTTAGGCTAAACTTGAAGCAGCATTTGGCCTATCGTACATGTACTGTAGTCACGTGGTGCGTAATTCTCTCCAGGATGCGCTGCAGGGAAAATAAACATTTAAAGGTGAATGCTAATTTTGTATATTGTAGCCAAGGCCTACTTTGTCATTTTAAAAGTAGGCATATAGCTTAGGCTATGTTGCCTCATATAAGGCTTTTAGGTTTTTGCGGCTCCAGACTAGGGTTGCCAACCGTCCCGTAAAATACGGAATCGTCCCTTATTCGGCAATTAAATGTTGCGTCCCGTATTGAACCAATACGGGACGCAATTTGTTCCGTATTTCCATAAATGTCCAATACACATGTCTGTCACACACACAAATACTAAATCTAACAATAATGATCAAAACAAAACACAGGGAATACTACGGTCAGCAAAATTGTCGCGGCGGGATCTATGCAAGACCCGCTCTGGTCATCTGTGTGTCTGCGCATGCGTGTGGTGGTCATTGTTGCCTAGCGACAGACACCACACACCGGCGCTGCTCACAAAACCCGCGCCTTTTAAAAATGTCCACTACACCCGATATTCCACCACGTCCTCAAAAGCGTAAACGCTTGCAGAAGTACGGACGTGAGTGGGAAGACGCACATCCTTGACTGGACAGCGTCAGTGGAGATGTTTACAAGGCAAGTTGTAAAATATGTCGGCGAGTGTTTTCAGTGGCGCACGGTGGGCTGTCTGACATCAGACAGCATGCAACAGGAGAGCAACACTGCAGACACGAAAGATCACAGAAGACCCAAGCGTCAGTGTCACAGTTCTTCATACCCCAATCATCTCCTGAGGTTGATATGGTATGGGACATTATGTTGTGATTGATTTCCTATCTGGTTGTGCTTTTGCCAGAACATCGCAGTGCATGGGCAGAGCCTATTTTAGTAAACTGTTGTGGTTTGATTGATTGTTTAGGATGTTGAGTTTTAAAAGTCGAATGAACGACCATTTATTTAATATACAGAAGTATATAAATATTATATATGGCCATTTAAAGAACAAATCATACTAATGGATTAACAGTTAATAAATAAATAAATACATTTGTTAAAAGAAAACCTTTATTCTTTAATATACATACATTTCCTAGATTAAAAATGTTTGTAGAGCTTTCTGTGTATTCTGTGTCACAATTTTTATATTTGAGGAATGCAGTGTTCAGTGATCATTACATCAATTATATTATTAGTGTGGTTTAACTGTTTGGATGACCTGACTTATTTTCGAGTGACAAGACAGGCAGCAGACAAATGTTCAATTTAATCAACAATATGTCATCCCACTCCTCCTCTCTATATTACCGCAGCTGAGGTGACACAGGTGTACCACACAGTCAGACACAACCTCAGCTACAACAGTGTTGACTGTGCACATAAACTGAATCAAAAGATTCTCCTGGATTCAAAAATTGTAAAAAAGAAAATGTATAGGGAGAACAAAGGCAGAGGCAGTGGTTAAAGATGTCCTTGCTCCAAAGGCAGTGGCTGATGTTCTCAAGGCTCTAACATCAGATAAACCCCTCCCATTTTCCATTCAGACAGATGCATCAAATAAAGGCAACAGGAAGATGTTCCCCCTTGCTGTTCAATACTTCAGTCCAGAATGCGGGGTCACCAACAAAATGCTGGATTTCATTGAAAATGCAGATGAGTCCGCTGCTGGGATTGTAGCTCTCATTGAGCAGTCGCTTGACAAATTTGGCTTATCGTTGGATCATGTGACAGCATTTAGTGCACTGCAGAAAACACAAATGTGAATTATAGAATTCACAACTCTGTCTTCACCAACTAGAAGAAGTAACAAAAAGATCTGCTGCAAGGAAACTGCCATGCCCATATTTTGCACAACACAGTGAAGCATGCTCTTGACCAGCTCACTGTAGATGTGGAAAATGTTGTGCTGAAGGTCTATGCCTTCTTTTCCACATCTGCCAAACGAAGAGAATCACTCAAAGAGTTTTGTAGGTTTTGTGATGTTGAGTTCCAGGAAATTCTGCGACATGTCACAACCAGGTGGCTCTCCCTTAATCCAGCCATCACCCGGCTAATGCAAACCTGGATTGCACTGAAATCGTACTTCATCAGCCTGGGGAGAGGAGTGTCCCAAACAACTTCGAGCATTGTCAAAGTTCAGTGAGGACTCAACTGAGGAAGATGGAGACATTGTGGAGGTTAACCTTCTTTTCTGCAATAATATCCTCTCTCTCTTTGAGGAAGTTGTAAAGAAGCTGGAGAGTGATGAAACCACCTGTGTTGAGTTATATTCCATCATGGAAAACTTCGAGCAAAAGCTCACACAGAGACGAGATTAACAGTTATATGGCTACTTAACTAAATTGAAGCTGCAGCGTCTCCGTCCACTTGATGCTGACATGGCAAGGGCAGATTTTACTGCATTCCTCAACACAGCACTCTCATATGTTGAGAAATGGTTCAACTTTTCGGAAGACTACTGGTTGTAGTCTCCTCTCTCTCTGCACCATGGCACCATGACCTTTACTGACATTGAGAGGGTGACCACCAAGCTCAACCTCATCCATAAAGTCAACATGGATGAACTTTATGATGAATGCTCCACAGCAAAACCCATTCTGAAGAGGCTCAAAGAAGATGCTGAAGATGAATGGAAGTCCAAAGGTGTGGCTGCCAGGTGGGTGGCTCTCTTTCGAGTAGCTGACCTGCCAAACATGCTGTCTATCACCAGACACATCCTGAGCATCCCAGCATCCACTGGATGTGTGGAAAGGATCTTCTCCAGAATGGCCTACAAATGGAGTGACTGCAGGAACGGGTGCTCCACAGAGCTCATGAGAAGTGAGCTCCTGATCACTCTCAACTTTGAGCAGTCCTGTTCAGAGTTTTTCAACAGCGCTTTGAAAGACAAAGAGTTACTCAGTGCTGCAAGGAGTAACAAGAAGTACACCTGGAAAAATAAGTAACAGTTTTGAGGGGAGGAGTAATGTTGAGGGAAGGAGTAATGTTTTGCACTTTCTTTTTTTACATAAGTTTATAAGTGTTTTTGTTGTTTATTTGTACTGTTTTTTTTTGTAAAAATGTTCAAAGAGAGTCCCTATAGTTATGCACTTAAAAAGTAACATGAAGTTCTCAGTTTATTTTGTTTATATTTTAAAAGTTCATTGCTGCACACGCCACACAAAGAGATTTCATTCAAGATTTAATTGACTGCACTTTATAAGAGAATGTTATGTGGTAATAAAGCATTTCAAGCTTTAAGTATGACTAATTCCTTTCTTGATCAACCCTTTACTAAAAACACCAGCACAAAATAAAACATACCACTGCTGCGGGCGCCCCGCCCCACAGGAGTCGGGGCCGTGGTGGGCGTCCCTTATTTTAATTTCTGAAAGTTGGCAACCCTACTCCAGACAGGTAAGTTTTTTATTTTTTTGGCCAAATATGGCTCTTTGAACGTTTTGGGTTGCCGACCCCTGACCTGGCCAAAGGTTACCCGCGGTCCTAAGCGATTGTGATCTGATTCTGGTTGGTGCTCCAGCTAGTATGCATTGTATATATAGATTGCATCTAGTAGCAGCTTCACACGGTGCGATTGCTATGCCAATGTGGTTATAGTTGTTTTGTCTGATTGAGATATGTGACGACTTGGAGCCTGGTAGGCCTATCCTGACATAAATATGTTCTCGCATAACCGGTGTGATTATCCTAAACTGTAGGGGATTTTATTTGCAGGCAATTTGCTTATGATGTTGTAACGAGTGAAGTCTACATTGGTCCTTCGCAAGTGTTTACTGGTGGTCAGGATTTGGCAGATGCAATTCTCCTCTGGGCGCTTTTTTTTTTCTTTTTTTAATGCAGCATAACATATGCTACCAGTAGCCCTTGCTCGTCTTCAAAAGGCTGATGCTCAGTACCTCGTTTCATTTCGTACCCCCTTTACAGTCTGGCATTGTTTGTCTGGTAAACTTTGTTCATGTCAAGATAAGTCTTAAAATGCCAACACTGTTCTGTGTCCTGTGCAGAGGCGGCGCCAGGGTAGGGCTTGGTTGGGCTATAGTCCAATCAAGAATTGTGTTAGCCCTACCGTTAGCCCTACCATAAAACAACCAAGAAAAGTGCGGAGTCCAACAGCGCCCCCACGTCGTAACGGCATTCAGGCAGCTGCAATGACAACTGTCACTGATCTGGGTTCATTAAGAGTCGGCCTCCAGCATCAGCCGTTATTATTAATCAACATGGACTGTGCTGTCCTGAGATCAGTGGGGAACCTGTCAGTCACTCCTGTGAGCGCGCTTTTAGTGTATGCTTGACACAGAGACAGTTTGGTTGAAATTTGAATTATCTTTGTTAGAAGCTACCTGGCTGTAGTAGTCAGTGTTAGTGGCTTACAGTCATGTTATTAAGTTAACGTTAGTAAGCTGGTCAAAATTTATCATGGATAAATTTGTTTTTAAACGTCGTTGGACGGAAGAACCGATGGCGGTGGCGGGCGTTTTGGATAAAACTACGGACAAACCGTTGACACCTGCGGGGGAAGACGACCACTCAGGTCCCGCGTCTCCCATGTGCCAGGCTCGGCCGGACAAAGATGAGCAAGAAGAAGAGGAGATGGAGCAGCAGGAGGAGGAGGACGAGGAAAGGGGCTGGCATGGTCAGCCACAGCCAACCACTGCCGGCATGGACACTGGCCATGATGCTAATGCTACCACTGACATTAGCAAACGACCTGGAGGTGGACCGCAGCGCCCCATCAGGAAAAATTACCCATCAAGGCTAATAGGTAACCAGCAGAGATCTTTCAATGCTACCTGGTTTGACACATACAGCTGGCTTGAATATTCAGTTGAGATGGACGCAACTTTCTGCTTCGCCTGCCGACATTTTTTGGGTGGTGGTGGGCACCGGTTCCATTCAGAGCCGGCCTTTTCTAATGGATACAAGAACTGGAAAAACGCAACAGCAGCCCTTAAAAAACACAACACAAGTGCGGCACACAAGTTCGCCATGGAGGCATGGGCTGAATTTAAATTGGCAACGACAGATGGCTCGAGATTAGGAAACATGATAGATGCGGGTCATTCAAAAATCGTAAAGGAAAACAGAGAGTATATGAGGGCTGTGGTTATGTCCCTACGTTATACTGCATGCCAAGGTATTGCTCAGCGAGGTCACCGAGAGGATGCAGAGTCAGAAAATAAGGGCAACTTTGTGGAGCTGCTGATCCCTAATTGGTGAATTTGATCAGACAGTAGCAAAGAAACTGAAGGATAATCCAAGAAATGCTAAATACACACATAAAGACATTCAAAACGAGATTTTTGAGATTATGGCTGACATGGTCAGAAACGAAATAAGTGAAGAAACCCGAGAAGCAGAACATTTCGCCCTAATGGTTGACGAAAGCAAAGATATCCGTAAAACTGAACAGATTTCCATTGTTGTGCGGTATTTAAAAGGAGACAATTTGCGTGAGGAATTCCTGCACTTCGCGCATGCAGATGGCCTGGACGCCGACTCGCTCCTGAGAAGCATACAACAGACGCTATCACAGTGTCATATTGACAAAAACATGTGTGTCGGACAGTGTTATGATGGCGCTGCAGTTATGTCGGGCTCCAAAAGTGGCGTTCAGCAAAGATTCAAAAAGGATGTGCCACAAGCACTGTACATTCATTGTCATGCGCACAGGTTAAACCTCGTTTTGGTTGACGTGGTCCGCAATGTTGAAGTGGCAGCAGAGTTTTTTGAAACTATACAAATGTTGTACAACTTTTTCTCCAACTCTGTCGCCCATGATCTGTTCATCAAGAAACAGAGAGAGATTGAATCAGTGACACAGCCCGTTGAACTGAAGAGCCTATCCGACACACGCTGGGCATGTCAATATGCGGCATTGGTGGCAATCCGAAAGTCACTTCCTGCAATACGGGCGACACTTCTGGATATCATGTCTCAGCCTAATGCGCGGAGGAAAACTGAGGCCAGGGCTGTGAATGGACTTGTTGATGAACAGTTTGTCCTGCGTCTCACGCTTTTCGAGGAGCTATTCCGGGTCACAAAATTCATGTCTGACCAGCTCCAATCTCCCACTCTTGAGCTTTCGTCCACAATAGACTTATCAGAGTCAGTCATAGCGACATTGTCAGACAAACGCGCAGAAGGGTCGTGGATTGAAATTCGGGACAGAGCAGCGGACCTGTGCACCAAAGCCGGTGTGAGCCAGGACGGGACATCCGAAAAGAGACAGACACAGCCTCCTCGAATTCTTCAGGAGTTTGTTGTCGAGGCCCCAGTTGAGCGCACACCTGTTACAACTTCAGATGCGCAGCGCACACATTTGTATTACCCAGTAATTGACAGACTTGTGGGTGAAATGAGAAGACGTTTCTCAACCGAGGCCGGAGGTGTTTTAACTGGAGTCTCGGCACTCAGCCCCAAACATGCGTCTTTCCTAGACAAGAAATATCTGCAGCCCATGGCGCAGTTCTATGGAGTGACTGAGGAAAACCTGACAGCAGAGCTACACCAAGTTCAGCGTCTGCTGGAAAGAAAGAAAGCACAGGGACATGTAGTGAATGACACTTTGGAATTTCTCGCTTTAATGCGACCTTACCGGGATGCTTTTGTGGATTTATACAAACTCATCTGTATTTCACTGACCCTGCCCGTGACCTCTGCTTCGTGCGAACGCAGTTTCTCCTGCCTCCGTCGGATTAAGAACTATCTACGGAACAGCAGCGGTGATACCCGAAACAGCAACTTGGCGCTGCTGTCCATCAACAAACAAAGGACAAAGACTTTGGATGTTCAGCGCATCATCGACATCTTTGCCTCCAATCACAAAAACCGGCGGATTGTACTCATTTGAAAATCTCAACCTGGTGAGTTTCAACATTGTTTTTGGAAACTTTAGTGACGTTTTGCGTGTTGTCCGCGTGATGTTCCTTCCTTGCTGCTGTCTTGTTTCTTGATTAGCATATTAAATTAGTTGGAGATGTGTTTTGACTCTTGGCTGTTGTGTGGTAGTATTGTGTTTTGTTTAATTGGGTGATCTGTGTGTCAAAGTTTGGCTTATTGAGACCAATCTTACATTGGTCTCATCGCCTTCTATATCTGCCAGATTTCCAGTCGGATCTACCGGCTGTGCTGTTAACGTAACTACAGTATTAACGTAACTAGCGTCTCTCTCTCTCTCTCTGTCTCTGTCTCTGTCTCTGTCTCTGTCTCTGTCTCTGTCTCTGTCTCTGTGTGTGCGTGTTTGCGCGTGTGCGTGTGTCTAGCTTTGGGAGTGTGTTGTTTTATTGAATATATATTAACATTGAAATTCTGGCATTGATTTGAGCCCCACGGCTGTATGGGTTAGCCCCACCGTAGTTGAACCACAAAAAATACTCTGGCGCCGCCACTGGTCCTGTGTGTATTAGTATTACATATCCCGAGCCAATACCCAGAGCCCTGTTTCAGGTAGCTGGTTTTGAGGCAACCCCGAGTTTGTTCGCTCTGAGTTAATGGAAACTCTGGGTTTTCCGTTTCAGGTAGCAGGTTCAGCGCAACCGAGAGTTAGTTGCTGCGGCAACATACGCCGTGGGTCTAACCTGCTCGGGAGGTGGTTAGACCTACTGAGTTTGTTGTCTATAAGGCTGAAGGCAGCTCTCCGACAGAAGGAAGTGTTAGAAATGGCATGTCTTTTTCTACGAGAGCCCGTGGACGTAGAGGCTGCGATCCTCAGAAGGAATCTCCATGAGGAACGATTATTAAGACCCCGGTTGGATATACTTTATTTTCCTGATAATTTTCTTCACGAGAGCTATCGTTTTTCAGCGCAATCTATCCTTTATTTAGACCACCTTCTCAGCCCCCATGTTAACTCTCAAACGCACCGGGGGCATGCTTTAAGTTAATTTTTTTATTTTTTATCGCAATTAACGCATGTGCAGAATGATCCGCCCCGTGCATCCCACCCGCTCTGTACTACAGTCACTTCAACGTTGTGGCTTTCCCATGATCAGAGTAGCTGACTAACCACGGACCTATAACTGCTGCAAGTCAAGAAACTCATTTTAAGAATGCAAGGCAGAAAAGACCCTGGTACTGCTTTTAACCAGATGCTGTTCTTCTCTACATGCACATGCTCAGCATAATCGTCTGCATTGTTCACTGAAGTAAAACCCTTTGAGTAAACTGTTCAACAAAATAAGTTGTCCCACCACAGCCCGTGTTCTAATAAAGACAATCTACTTATGAGGATTATTTTATTTCCTGAAAGCACAAAAAAAAAAAACACCTTTAACTTATGTTCCAAAATGTGGATCTCCAAAGCATCCTTTTGCATCTTTTGAATTGTTACAATTGCATGGAGGTTGGTGAGGGCATCTGGTTCAAGTAGGGCGATGACGCCATCAGTAACTGGAAGAAGATGATTAGACGGTGCAATTATTACTTGAGCCAGAATATTGCCCCATCTAATTTGCAAAGCGATGGGTTGCGTGTACATATTTAATTATTTTGAATAACCAACCTCTTATACTGTAAAGGCACTTCTATCCTGGGGGGTGGGGGGGATCAGAGGAGCTCCTCCCAGGGATGCCCTCAGCCACAGGACGCATACTCTGTTGGCTGAGGGCCATCTCCTCAGCCTCTGTGAGGGCTGCAGGTGGTGGACCCCCTCCAGTCTGCCGGGCCTCTGCATTTTTTCGATTTGCTAACATGGAGGAAAATGTTACCCTAATATTCAGTAAGCACTATTTTGAAGACATATATATATATATAATGCATTTTGCCTAGGTGTAGCCTTCTAATATATCTAAATCCTGCTTAAATATAGTATACAAATATATAATACATGTTGAACATAGCTGTTAAATTAGGTAGAGCAGGCAAAACAGCACAATTGATTTGATTTCAATTAAACATTAGTTTACCTGTTTAAACTATATTTTTGTACTTCATTTGCTGCCAAGTCCTCGTGGGGCAACTCGGGGTTGCGTAAATTGACACACACACACACACACACACACACACACACACACACACACACACACACACACACACACACACACACACACACACACACACATTCATTAGAATTTCCAATTCCGTGGGGGAAAAGTAAGTGGATCTACGCTTTTGGTCCATGTTTGATCATGTTATCAGAGATCCATTGATGATGGCTCTTTATAGTCAACAGGCACGCCCCCAACCCAGAGTGAACATACTCAGAGTTGATTAACCCAACGCTGATCACCTGTTCTGAAACCGAAAACCCAGAGTTGCTTTTCAACCCTGAACTCTAGGTCAACCAACTCAGAGCGCAGGATTAAACTCAGAGTATGTTAAACCAGCTACCTGAAACAGGCCTCTGGTGTTTCCAACGCCGTTTTGCAAAACAAGCCAAAACACAAACTGTGGTTTTCAACTTTTATTGTTCGAATAGGATTTTCAACACCTGAAAATACACTGTAGAGCATATTGTAATGCAGTGTTGAATGGATGAATAGCTTACATAAGGGTACCCAGCACTTTTCAAACCACACTCAAGCTTATGGTTATTGTCCCCACCACGTCTAAAAACAAACTGACGCCCTTGAACGTAACCAGGCTAAAAAGCTGGCTGACTCTTCTTGTCTACTTTCTGACACGTTGATCTACCGTAAATTAAGAAATCGTGTAACTAAAATGAATAGGAGTACTAAAAAAGTACATTATAAGAACAAGATCAATGACTCTAGAAACGATGGAAAACAATTGT
Organism: Gadus chalcogrammus; assembly: GCF_026213295.1. Taxonomy (NCBI): domain Eukaryota; kingdom Metazoa; phylum Chordata; class Actinopteri; order Gadiformes; family Gadidae; genus Gadus; species Gadus chalcogrammus. The sequence goes on along the minus strand of NC_079415.1, from coordinate 22,077,869 downwards.
GGAAATTTTTTAATCGAATAATGGGAAGATCTATGGAAGTAAATCTGTGCCATCGGGTTTTGAAAATAAAAACACATTGAATTATAAGCACTGAATATTTATGCATTGAAATAACCTATCTGAATTTTTTGCCTCTGAATTTAACTCTTTACATTTTCAATCTATCATATTCACCTTAATTTTTCAATGTTAAAAAATTCAACGTTAAAAAATTCAACGTTAAAATATTCTACTCAAATATTTTCAACGTCCCAAAATTCATTACTGTACAGTATTACTTAAGATACGTTTTTAAGTTTGAGGGAAAGCTTCACGTTCGTGGTTAGCATACTGGCTTAACCTTAACTTTTACCCTACATCTGTATTGAAATCAAAGTAATCAAGTTGTTTTACCATGATCATTTTAAGATATGAGCCACACAAAGTATCAAATATATTAAAGAATAACTCATTACGCTTGGATGAATGAAATAGTTTTTTTTTTTATTAAACAATTAGTGTGACAAGAACAAGTGAGTGTGATTGTGTGAACAGATTCAACAATGGACACAGCAGGGAACACTATATAATATACTTATAATAGCCCTGAGCAAATTCAAAATTGGTTTAGATCAATGGTCATACCATGGTTGGCTGTGCAGCGTTTGGATGCTCCAATCGGTCCGAGAAGGGTTACCACATGTATGGCTTCCCCAAGGACCAAGAGCGCAGGAAGAAATGGATGGCAATGGTCAGCCGTCAAAACGTATAAGTGACAGGGGTCAGCAAACGTCAAAAACGATGTAATGTAAGTAATGTTCACATCACTTGATAGCATTTCAAAGGGCATAATAATTCTAAGCAGAGGTGGGGGTAAGTCATCCATGTGCAAGTCACAAGCAAGTCTCAAGTCATAACTTTCAAGTCTCAAGCAAGTCCCAAGTCACTGTGGTGAGAATCAAGCAAGTCACAAGTCAAGTCATTGCTCAGGTCAAGCAAGTCACAAGTCAAGTCATACAAAAATCTGATGATCTAACCCAGTTTCCACATTTAAAATTCGGTAAAGAGAGTGGTTGATAAGTTGAGTTTTATTTCAACATTAACAATAACAATGTCTTAACAATAACAATAACTCAAACTATTCAAAACATTCCAAAACCATTATGTGCATAGTTTGATTTTTTTTTTATGATCATTACCTCCAACCTATGAACAGAATCAAATAGAACCTCTAGGTTGCTGTATACGAGAACAGTTCAAGTCAATCACTCAATCTCCCTACATGTTGTAGAATATTATTTGCAACACATGGCATCAGACATGAAAAAAAAGAATATTTTAAAAGTAATATCACACATACTGTAGGAAGGGGAAATAGTAATACACAAGCCTGAAAGCAGGTAGCAATCTTGCTGCCTCGCAACATACATTGACTTACAATGCATTTGCAAAAAAAATAATTTGACAGTACAAATTCTGAGAATTCTGAGTTCTGAATGATGCGGTCACATTATCACCCCACCATGGCTGAACACACGTTCAACAGGTGCACTTGATGCAGGGACTGCCATAACTCTTACCTCCACATTGAACAAAAATACACTTACAACCACTGACTTAGAAGTAGCCTACTGACATGAAAATTAAACAAGTTAATTATCTCGAGTCAAGTCATGTGACTCGAGTCCCCCATGTCTGATTCTAAGTGTTGAGAATTATGACTTTTCAATGTTATTTGAAGTGCAATGGAAACTGATCTTACAAGCCTACCTATAAAGGTACACTTTGAAGATGACCAATTCACTGCCACAAAAAGAGAAGGGATGTTGAAGCTGAGGCCCGATGCAGTCCCAACAGTTTTCATTCAAAGCCACAGAGGAGGAAACCCCCTTCTGTGAGGGTGCCTCCAGAACCAAGTGCAACGGACCACACATATTTCACCAAATTAAACTTCGGTATGATCCATGCAGCTAACAATATTCCCCATTTCATGTAACTCAAGGATAGACTACACTCCTAATGAGATTACATAATTCATATTTGTACATTCAGTTTAAAAAACAACCAGAGGTCAGGGATTCTCTGAGGATTTGCACACAATGTAGATAATTGACACATTTCTACCCAATTAACAATTGCCGGTAGATCCATTTATACATTTTATTGGTTTCTGATTGTGGCAGATTGTTTAATTCACATTACAGAAATGATTCGCTTTAATTAATTTTCTTACATAGGCTTACATTGGAGATGACAGTAGTTGCAAATGCAAAGGCAAAATACATATAACAGCAACATTACCTTGTAATTATTACAGAGATTGAGGGAGAAATTGAGGTGGATTTCAAGAGCGATGAAAAGGACATGACAGGAGACACAGAGAGCAATCAAGAGGCCACTTTGTCAGGGGCAGGTGATCCAGGGCCTGCTGCTCCAGGGACCAGACTGCCAGGGACTGATGGGGCGACTAGAAAAGGAAAAATGAATGAGAAGGAGAGCAGAGAGGTCTCTTGTAAAACACAAAAGAATAAATTTGGCACCAAGAAAGAGAAACAATTCAGAACAAGAAGTTAAAACGAAAAAGCCATACAGGTTAAATTCACCGCCCATCATGATCAGCATTGTTGAAGCGGCGGCATCTGTAGGGCTTCATGTGCTGAACATCACCCTTTCCAGGATATAATTAAACAAACACACTGTTATTTCTACTAGCTATCGCATCATAAAACCCGTCCTTAAATCAACCTAAATGATCCTAGTACTCCAATATAAATAACTAACTAAATAAAAGTTAGATTCACTACTGAACTTCGTAATTGTTGGTGTAGATACCTTCACATGGCGAAGTCGAGCTCACAAACCAGCAGGCAATCGGTCGTCTACCAAGATAAAATATATATAATTACGCTGTGCATATACAAATAAATGTCAGTATATGCATCATAAAAGGACCTCTAATACAATAGACAGTTGACAATGCAAAAGAGGTAGCTATTTAATCAATATACCCCTGGAGATACCTTCACAGGTGGTGAAGTCGATCTAACAAACTAGCAGGCAATCGGTCGTCTACCAAGACAAATATATATATAATTACGCCGTGCATATTCAAATAAATATCAGTATATGCATCATAAAAGGACCTCTAATACAATAGACAGTTGACAATTCAAAAGAGGTAGCTATTTAATAAATTTACCCCTGGAACCGTCACCTTATCGTGGTGGAGAGGTTTGCGTGTCCCTGTGAACCTGAGGGCTGTGCTGTCTGGAGCCTTGTGCTCCTGGTAGGGTCTCTCATGGCAGAGTGGTCTCAGGTGAGGGGCCAGACTGAGAATGGTTCAAAAATCCTCAATGAATAACGTAAGAAGAGGAGATGTGACCCGGCCCGGAGGAAGCCCGGGGCCCCCGTCTGGAGCCAGGCCCAGACGGAGGGCTCGATGGCGAGCGCCTGGTGGCCGGGTTTGCCACGGAGCCCGGTCGAGCACAGCCCGAACAAACTACGTGGCACCCCCCCTCTCTTCATCCCATGGGCCCACCACCTGTGGGAAGACCCGTTGGGGTCGGGTGCGCAGCCACATGGGTGGCAGCGAAGGTCAGGGGTCTCGACAGACCAGACCCGGGCGGCAGAAGCTGGCTCTGGGGACGTGGAACGTCACCTCACTGTGGGGAAAGGAACCGGAGCTTGTGAGGGAGGTGGAGCGCTATCAGTTAGATCTGGTGGGGCTTACCTCCACGCACAGTCTCAGCTCTGGTACCGTACTCCTGGATAAGGGTTGGACTCTATTCTTCTCCGGAGTTGCCGAGGGCGTGAGGCGCCGGGCGGGTGTGGGGATACTCATAAATCCCCGGCTGAGCGCCGCGGTGTTGGAGTTTACCCCGGTAGACGAGAGGGTCGCCTCCCTGCGCCTAAGGGTTGTAGGGGGGAAAACTCTGACTGTTGTTTGTGCGAATGCACCAAACAGCAGCTCAGAGTACTCGGCCTTCTTGGAGACCCTGAATGGAGTCCTGTATGGGGCTCCAGTAGGGGACTCCGTAGTTCTGCTGGGAGACTTCAACGCCCACGTGGGCAACGATGGAGACACTTGGAGAGGCGTGGTGGGGAGGAACGGCCTCCCTGATCTAAACCCGAGCGGTCGTTTGTTATTGGACTTCTGTGCTAGTCATGGATTATCCATAACAAACACCATGTTCGAACATAAGGGTGCTCATAAGTGTACCTGGTACCAGAGTACCCTAGGCCGAAGATCGATGATCGATTTCGTGATCGTGTCATCTGATCTGAGGCCGCATGTTTTGGACACTCAGGTTAAGAGAGGGGCGGAACTGTCAACCGACCACCATCTGGTGGTGAGTTGGATCAGGGAATGGGGTAAATTTCCGGATAGACCTGGTAAGCCCAAACGAGTAGTGCAGGTGAATTGGGAACGTCTGGAGGAGGCCCCCGTCCTAGGTATCTTCAACTCACACCTCCGGCTGAGTTTTTCTGGCATTCCTGTGGAGGTTGGGGGCATTGAGCCGGAGTGGGCGGTGTTCAAAGCCTTCATTGCTGAAGCTGCGGTGGCTAGCTGTGGCCTCAGGGTCTTAGGCTCCTCAAGGGGCGGTAACCCTCGGACACCGTGGGGGACACCGGTGGTCAGGGAAGCCGTCCGATTGAAGAAGGAGGCCTTCCGGGATATGATATCCTGGGGGACTCTTGACTCAGTTGCAGGGTACCGACAGGTCCGAAGGGCTGCAGCTGCTGCCGTGTCGGAGGCTAAGCAGCAGGTGTGGGAGAAGTTCGGAGAGGCCATGGAGAAGGACTTTCGGTCGGCACCAAAGTGTTTCTGGAAGACTATCCGGCACCTCAGGAGGGGGAAACAGGGAACCATCCAAGCTGTGTACGGTAAGGAGGGGACTCTGTTGACCTCAACTGAGGAGGTCGTCGGACGTTGGAAGGAACACTTTGAGGAACTCCTGAATCCGAATTACACGCCCTCTATGTTGGAGGCAGAGCTGGAGGTTGATGGCGTTTCGTCGTCAATTTCCCTGGTGGAGGTCACTGAGGTAGTCAAACATCTCTGCAGTGGCAAAGCCCCAGGGATTGATGAGATCCAGTCAGAAATGCTAAAGGCTCTGGGTGTTGAGGGGCTGTCATGGTTGACACGCCTATTCAACATTGCGTTGGAGTCGGGTACAGTGCCAAAGGAGTGGCAAACCGGGGTGGTGGTTCCCCTATTCAAAAAGGGGGACCAGAGAGTGTGTGCCAATTACCGGGTATCACACTTCTCAGCCTCCCTGGTAAAGTCTACTCCAAGGTGCTGGAAAGGAGGGTCTGGCCGATCGCCGAACCTCAAATTGTGTGATGCGGCTTGAATGAGGATCAGCACCGCTAAATCTGAGGTCATGACTCTTAGCAGGAAACCGGTTGATTGCTTACTCCGGGTAGGAAATTAGTCCTTAGCCAAAGTGAAGGAGTTCAAGTACCTCGGGGTCTTGTTCGCGAGTGAGGGTACGATGGAGCATGAAATTGGCCGGAGAATCAGAGCAGCAGGGGCAGTATTGCGTTCGCTTTACCGCACCATTGTTACGAAAAGAGAGCTGAGCCGTAAGGCAAAGCTCTCGATCTACCGGTTGATCTTCGTTCCTATCCTCACCTATGGTCGTGAGGGTTGGGTGATGACCGAAAGGATGAGATTGCGGGTACAAGCGGCTGAGATGAGTTTTCTCAGAAGGGTGCCTGGCGTCTCCCTTAGGGATAGGGTGAGAAGCTCAGCCATCCATGAGGAACTCGGATTAGAGCCGCTTCTCCTTTACTTAGAAAGGAGTCAGCTGAGGTGGTTCGGGCATCTGGTAAGGATGCCCACTGGGCGCCTTCCTTGGGAGGTGTTTCAGGCACGTCCAGTGGGGAGGAGACCTCGGGGAAGACCCAGGACTAGGTGGAGAGATTATATCTCAACACTGGCCTGGGAACGCCTCGGGATCCCCCCGTCAGAGCTGGTCAATGTGGCCCGGGAAGGGGAAGTCTGGGGCCCCCTGCTTGAGCTGCTCCCCCCGCGACCCGACCCCGGATAAGCGGACGAAAATGAGATGAGATGAGACTGTAAACACATAATCAAATGTCAATTAAATCAAGTGTGAAAAACCAAGCCACACTCCTCATCACAATCGTTGTCCGTTACTCTTGATGCTTTTCATGACAAATCAGGCATTAAAAAGGGGTTATGTTCAAGAACATTTTACGTGGGTGATTACAAACTGATTATCCAAGGCGTTCTCGTCTTATTACCGTAACCCTATAAATACAGAGGTGAGCGCCGTGGTAATGCTGCACCATATGGCACTTCTGGCGGACCATGCAAATGGCAGGATTCTGAGGGAGAGGGTATTTAGGGACCATAACGATTTATTGGTAGGCTACATAAAAATATGTAACTCTCTGTCAGACCACTTCTTTTTTTAATTCTGGGACAGTGCGCTCCGTGCTACTGACAGAGTTCACTGCTGCAGCAACATGTTGCCACTCACTCTGCTTTTTGTTGTTGGCGATCCCAATCCTGTGACCGCCGAACAAAACTATCTTTCGGTCCTCCATCTCACCCACAAGTGTCTCCACTTCAACCTCTGTGAAATTTCGCTTTTTTGATTTTCTCAGTACTTCTGCCATTGTTTCCAACAAGACATAATACCGGCATCCGAGTCTGTTTTATATGCAGATCGCATTCATGAGGTCATTTGCATTGACCATTTATGGTTAAAAAGGGGCGTGTAGCGGGCGGAACGTGAAGCTGATTCAGCTGCGCACAATTGTAGTCAGTATGTGATTTATAAAGCAAAGATTGCGTACAGGTGTGCGTACGCAGTGTTTTATAAATCCGAATATTTTTTGGCGCACGCAAAACTTGGCTTCTGGGCGTACGCACATTTTTAGTAACGATCCCACGCACAGTTTTATAAATGAGACCCCTGGTCCTCTGGGACATAGCTAGGGCCAGATACCTTATCAATGCTGAGAGTGCGTCTGTTCTCTTGTTATTCATACATCCCCTTTTTGTATAATACTCGCCCCAACCCTTTGGTTCGAGGAGTAGAGGGTTCGACAGCCAAGGAATAAGTCATCGACCACCGGGTCCACTATAGATTATTCAACCTAAGTCTGTATCTCGCTGTATTCCTGGAAAATAAACCATCTATTCAACCCTCTAATCCAACCTGTCAAGCTGCTTTGATTTCGACTTCAAGAATTACTACTACGACTGAAAATACACAACGCAGAGTCTGTCCGAACAGTTTAGAAATAAGCTGAAATCTAACATTTGGTGCCGTGAACCCGTCTTGAAGAGAGAGGAGTGAGAAGACGATTGCCTCTGAAGATTGCCCTGTGACTGAGAAGAGCGCGCGCCCTGCCTGGGAAGACGTATCAACGCCTGCCCTGCTGAGGGACCCGCATCCACAACGTGGCTGAACCAGCGCATCTCCATGCACGTGGGAATCAACGGTGACTGAATCTCATTCCACACTCTCGACCAAGAGAAAATAACAAGAAAGTAATCTTAAAATAATCTACACACACATAACTGTGATTATTATTATTTGTTTTACTATTAGGCTGCACTACATTTGCTGAGTAATGAAGTTGTGTCATTAAGAGCTTGACGAAGTAAGAACCTGTATTAGTGTTTATGAGCTCAATAATCACTGAATATACGCCATATGAAACTCTTTTGAATTTGTTTGTTGAATAAGGCCTTTGGTCTGGGCTAGAGTCCTAGAAACTGGGCTAGAGTCCTAGAAGCTGGGTTAGAGTCCTAGAATATTGTAATAGCATGTCATCCAAGTGATTTGTTCATCTTTGCTAGTTTGTCAATGTTGATACGTGTCCTGAATATAACTTAAGACGTTTGGGTTGCTCAGGGGTTTTGTTTTACGACTTGTCAGACAAGGAGTGAAACCGTATTTGTATTGAATTCACTGGTGAGGTTACATTAATTGCTAGAGTTTTTTTGTTTGTGCTATGTTGTTTTGATCCCCGCCGAGGAATCATCTGTATTGTTGTTTTTTTAATCGAAGAAGGAAAAAGTGTGCCATCATCTGTTGTTGGCATACCGAGCTCCGTGGGAGGCGTCTGTTTGTTTCTTTCTAAGCAGCGATTGGTCGCTAGTTTTAGTTACTTTACAGATAGAAAAAGATAGGAAAAATGCCGAAAGGTAAAGGCAGGAAGAAAGCAGAGGAGGAGGAAGAGGATAGCAATCTGAACCAAAGGAACAAGATTCTTTTGAAGTGGAGGTTAGAGAGATTGATCTTTATTCAGTTAGCGAGACTCTGTAACAAAAAGAGAGATGAATTGGAAAAGACTGCTCTGAAAAAAAATAGAGAGAAAATCAAACTGCTTGCCGACGAAATTCGTTTGTTCAAGGATGAAGCGACTCGGAACAAAGAGCAGAGGAAGTTGACAGACCTACACACGACGCTAGTCAGAGAAGGAATGATAGCGGCCCGCCCCCTCGACTCAGGGCCCCCAAGGGGGGGTGACCAAGGAAACGGAGGAGGCACCTTGGGAGTCTATGGTCGCATGTACCCCACACTGCCATCGTGTGGCCCAGATGGGGAATACATCTTCCCGATGCAGCCATCGACACCATCTGGTGGTTTACAGGAGTCAAGACACAGTGTTCTCTCAGACGTCAACAGCTTTATAGGCGAGTACCCGGTCATCTGCAGTACCCCCCATGTGCCACGGAAGGGAAATCCATCTGCCCCACCTGACTATGCTAATCATGATGCGATCCAGCTTCCACAACAATTTCAACATCCGAACCCCAACACAACAACCCCCCGAGGTGAGGCCTGGAACAGTGACTAAGAATGAATCACGCATTGGAGGATTTGATGACAACATACAACCACACTGCAGCGCGATGGGAGGTGCAGCCACACCACACATGACGACCAAAGATGAGAAAGACGAAATAGTTAACCTCAGGGCCTTGAAGAAGATAGAAAGCGTGGAGGGACGCACAATCCTCTATGAACCCTCCAACCCGAAGGACATCGAAAAATGGAGTGCGGAAATCGACCACCCGAGGAGAGCAGGCCTACAGCCATGGATGAAATTGAAACAACTGATGCTTCTGTACGAACTCCACCCCTACGATGGCCTTGCTATATTGTTCAAACACCTGAGCGGCACTGAGCGCACCCAGATTCGATACGAGGTGGAAGATGCCATAGGAGAAGACGGAATGAGACCAGGAAAGGGATGGGAGGCCATAAAGGCGTGGATCCAAAAACACTCCAGGGCACAAGTCAACTGGACAACAATCACTCGTTGTATGCAGAAGGAAGACGAGGGTCTGGACCAGTTCAATAAGCGCTTCTTCGAATGTTATTTGCTGTACTCAGGCCAAACTGAATATGATATGGACAACATCGACCAGTCACAGGACTTGCCTTTGAAGACCATGTATCTCCGGCAGGTACTGCCGGAGATCCGAACGGGAGGAAAGACAAGGTTTCCCGGCTGGGACAACCAAAGCAGCACAATGGCAGAGATCAAGGAATTCGGAGAAAAGGTGGATCGAGATGAAGAAGTCAGGATTCGATTCCTGGCTGACGAGAAGAAGGAAATGGCCAGGGAACGAGAAAGATTCCCCCAGTCCAACAGGGACAGAGGACGATTCCCCCAGTCAGACAGACAGAAAGAACCTCGACCATGCCACAACTCTGGACAAATTGGACACTGGATAAGAGAATGTAAAGCCCCTCGGAAGATGTACCGTGACCGCTCCAACGAGAGAGTAGGGGAAGAAAAACGCTCAAACAAAATGAGGGAACGATTGAAGAAGTTACAGGCGTAGAATGTTGAAGAACTCAGCCGCATATGCGATTCAGTGTTGGAAACCAACAATAACACCAACTTGGAATGACACTCGTTAGATTTGGCACGCAAACTAACTGATACGGGGTGAAGAGTAGGGAGTGTTTGAGTGTTTGTTATTTTCATTCCTTTATTTTCACGAGAGGTTAGTCTTCGAAAGATGCTAGGACTTTTGTCACCGCCTATCTAAGTGAGAATTCATGTTGGTTCCTTCTTGACACAACTGCTCAGCTTTAGAACATTTTGTTTGTTTTGTTTTATTTTTGAACAAAGGTTCAATCATTCATTCATTTCACACAAGGTTTATGGAGAACTATGATGACTTATTACTGATTACTGATATAACCATTTTCGAATCAAGCGATTTATTTTTGTATGATAATTTTTTTCATTGTTTATCGAATCATTAAGACAATTACAAACCATAGTTGATTATTATTACTGTTGGAGGCTGTGACAATGCCTCCCCCATGACTGATGGGGGAGATGTTGTACAACTATGTACAACATGCTGTTTAGTCAAATGTACATTCAGTATTTTTGTATTCTTTTATTTGCAGTTTTCACCATCTGTTAATGAGGAATTGTGACAGTAAATGGTCAACCTTACTATGACTCTGTCTTCATTGGCTACGGTTTAACTCGGTGTTAAGTCAGAGTTACAACACACTGCACGAGAACACTACAGTGAAAAGGCAGCATTGGATGTTTTGAAGTGGTCGCCATGGCAAGCAACAGATCGTCTGTCGGCAGTGCTAAGAGCATCAAAACATCAGCATCATCAGTAAAGCGCAGCCCGCGCCCGGGCTGAAGCAGAAGCTGCAAAGGTGAGAGCTTCATATGCTAGCCAGGAGGCTAAGCTTAAAATGGAAAAAGCTGCTAGAGAGGCAGAAAGGGCAACTAGAGATGCTCAAAATAAAATGGAAACTACAAGAATAGACACAGAGTATAAATTGGAAACTACAAGAATAGACACAGAGTTGGAAGTGTTAACCCTTCATAGAGAAGCTGACGCAGCCATGGTGACAGCTCAAGTGTTGGAAGACGCAGAGGCGATGCAGTCTGTTGTCGAAGACGGGAAATCTGAATCTGAAAAGATGAAAATTAAACGCACCAGTGAAAACGTTCAATCCCAGATCGACCTTAAGAACCGTTCTCCTTCCTCACCATTACCCGTTGCTCCCTCAATTAAGGCAAAGTCACATGACACTTTCATGACATGGCATCCAGCGGAGGAAGACGACTATCAACCACAACCTGTCAGCAAGGAAATGCTGACAGGTAAACAACCATCGCCACCACATTTACATGACCCAACTAAAGCTGAGACAAAGGCTAAGGTTAGTAGAGCTAACCCCACCATGCACGCTCATGCTCCGTCGTATACTCTGCTACATTCCCCTCAAACTGGCACACCCATGTCCCCTTTAGGGGAGCCTTTGGCACAGTATTTGGCACGACGAGACCTTGTGACTTCAGGGCTGTACCAGTTCGATGACAAGCCAGAGAATTATCGGGCATGGTACTCCTCTTTCTCCAGTGCAGCCAGTGAAGTTAACCTCACAGCAACCCAAGAGTTGGACCTCATGACCAAATGGCTGGGAAAAGAATCTTGCGAACAGGTTAAACGCATATGATCGGTGCATGTCAACAACCCCAATCTGGCTCTAGACAAAGCATGGGAACGGTTGCGTGAATCCTATGCCGCCCCCGAAGTCATTGAAAGGTCAATGTTTCATCGCTTAGACAACTTTCCGAAGATTTCAGCCAAGGATCATTTGAAGTTACGTCAACTTGGAGATCTACTTACGGAGATCCAAGGTGCTAAAGAAGATGGATATCTGGCCGGCTTGTCCTACCTGGACACGCGGCATTGGACCAATCGTAGACAAACTTCCTTACGGGCTTCAGGAGAAGTGGGTGTCTGCAGGGGTCACGGGTACAAAGAAGGAAAACAACCGTCGCTTCCCTCCCTTCGAGTTACTTTTGCAACTTTATTAGCTACGAGGCAAAAAAGCGCAACGACCCTAGCTTAATTATCAAGGCAGCACAACAACACCCACCAAACCTGACAAACCATTTTTCACGGAACTTGAACACCAGACGAACCAAATCTCAGTCACACAACGGATATTTCAACAATCAACAACGAACCCATCTCGGTTCACACAACGGATATTTCCACTACCAAAAACGACCCTAACAATACTACTGCCCATTACATAAACAAACCCCATCCCCTTAAAAGGTGTAGAACATTCAGGAACAAACTCCTCGATGATAGAAAGGCCTTCCTCAAAGAGAAAGGAATGCAGCCAACCTGCAAGGAAGTGCTGTGCCTCCAGCTCCCACCTTGCCAAAGACTGCAGGTCCTGCAAGACTGTGATGTGCTTTGAATGCAACAGCACCGGTCATGATACAGCCATGCACCCTGGCCCACCTCCTCAAACTGTCAAGGCTCCTCCACCGTCACAAGAGTACGGCGGGGAGGGAGATCATCCCGACATGGCTGTCGTTGGAGCAACATGCACAGAAGTTTGCGGTCCAGGCCAGTGGAGCCGTTCATGCTCAAAAATCTGTCTCGCAAAGCTTTACCCCAAGGGTTCAAAGGACATGGCCATCAAAGCCTATGTAATCCTGGATGACCAGAGCAATCGCTCATTAGCAAGACCAGAGTTCTTTGAGCGGTTCAGTGTGAAGAGCGAACCATTCCTGTACCATCTCAGAACTTGCTCTGGCATCATAGAAACATCCGGCAAGAAGGCAGAAGGATTCGAAATCGAGTCACTGGACGGCACAGTTCACATTTCTCTCCCACCACTCATTGAGTGTCATGAGATCCCGAAATAATCGAAGTCTGAGATTCCAACACCAAATCGTGATTTTCATCAGCACTCAGGCTCGCAGGTCGACGATTGCAGGAGCACATCCCTGAACTGACCCAGAGCAGACATACCTACTGCTGCTAGGAAGAGATGTTCTCAGGGCACACAGGTAAGGCAGCAGGTAAACGGACCCATAACGCCCCCCTATTGCCCAACGTCTGGACTTGGGATTGGGTAGTGATAGGGGAAGTGTGCTTGGGTAATTTTACAATAAACCACCAGTCAACACGTTTTCAAGACGAATGTGCTGGACAGCGGATCGCCACTCAATCTTCAACCCTGATACAAGCTTCATGCACGTCAAGGATGACACATCAAAGCTCTGGAACAGCACCCGAGAGAATGCTGGGACAGACAGTGTTCAACCGTACTGAGAACGACAACAAACCTGCTCCATCAGTGGAAGACACCATCTTCATGAAGATAATGGACACAAACGTCTACAGAGACGACGCCCCATTGCAGACGACGCCCCACAGTTGGGTCGCCCCATTGCCCTTCAGAGAAGTACGACGGCCTTTACCAAATAACAAAGCAGGCACTCAATCGGTTTGCATCCCTGCAACGAACCTTGAAAAGGAATCCCGGAAGATGCAAGAACAGATACGTGACATCATTGAAGAAGGTCTTTGCCAATGGACATGCCTAGGAAGCTACCACCGCTGAGAGAAGAGGCTGTGCTGGTATCTCCCACGTTTGTCGTTATAACCCCTCAGAAACCCAATCCGATCAGCGTTGTCTTTGGCCTCCAAGGTGCCCAGTACTCCGGTGTCTCCCTCAACGACGCGGCTCCTCCACTGAGACCCGATCTCCAACAACTCCCTCATGGGTTCTTTTACGTTTCCGGAAAGAGAGCGTTGCAATCCTCGCAGACATTCCAACAGATGTTTATTTCATTGTTCCTAGTGCACGAACGCCATCGCCAACTTCCTCCGGTTTTTGTGGTATAAGACAGTGATGTGAACAAGGAAGTTGTTGAGTACCGGATGAACGTCCACGTCTTTGGCAGCTCACCGTCTCCTGCTGTTGCCACTTATGGGCTGCGAAGAGCCATAAGAGAGGGTGCACGAGATCATGGAGCTGATACTGTCGAGTTTGTGGAAAGACATTTCTATGTGGATGATGGCCTAATATCACTACCGTCTGAAACCGAGGCCATCGATCTTCTTCAACGAACACAGGCTCTCTCGCCGAATCAAACCTACGCTTACATAGTTCTGTATCAAACAGCCCAGTAGTCACAGAGGCTTTTCCGCCCGAAGATTGCGCTCCCAGTCGTCAAAGACCTAGATTTGAGTGGAGAAACTGAACCCACACAACAGAGCTTAGGTCTGCTCTGGGAGATCACATCCGACACGTTCACTTACTCAGCATCAAACGTGGATAAACCATTCACTCGACGTGGAGTCCTCTCCACAGTCAACAGCATTTTTGATCCCCTGGGTCTACTGCACCCGTCACTATCCAGGGAAGAAGCCCTCCTTAGGGAGCTTACATCCGAACTGTCTGACTGGGATACACCCCTCCCAGAAGACAAATCAAGCAGATGGGCAGGTTGGAAAGATTCCCTCCAAGACCTGAAACAGCTTCATGTTCAGCGCACATACACGACAACCTCCCTCACGAAAGCTGTCCACAGGGAATTGTGTGTGTTCTCGGACGCGTCAATCAAAGCCATCGGTGCTTGGCCTACTGAAGATGGTGCAGGAAGATGGGACGGACCGAAGTAGGTTCGTTATGGGTAAGTCCAAGCTGGCACCTCTGTCAGAACCGACAATACCAAGGCTTGAGCTGTGTGGCGCCGTCTTGGCAAGCAGAGATGGAGATCTTATGAAAGATAGCTGGACCTGAAGTTAGATGCCATTACGTTTACACGGACAGCAGAGTAGTGCTTGGCTATATTTGCAACGAAACAAAGCGATTCTACACATATGTCCACAACAGAGTCCAACGAATCCGGCAGTCCTCAAAGCCGAGCAATGGCACTACGTATGTACAGAAGAGAACCCTGCCGACTACGCATCAAGGTTCTTTACCCGCATCCCGCCTGGCACAGACCTCTTGGTTCACTGGACCTTCTTTCCTGCGTCAGCACCAGCGGAGAAAAACACAGACAGCTGAGAGATTCAGGTTAATCGACCCTGAAAAAGATCTCCGAAATCCGACCACAGGTACAAACTTCAGCTACTTACCTGAGGAATCAATACTCACCTCTGGTCGTTTTCGAGCGCTTCTCCACCTTTACTTCACTGGTAAGAGGAATGCATTCCTCGTGCACATGGCAAGATCCTGCAAACATTCAAACCAAGACAGCAGGTGCAAAGGCTGGCATAAATGTAACTTACCTCGGACTCTAGACGAAATGGCACAAGCAAGGAAAGTTATCTTTAAAGCAGCTCAGAAAACAGTCCTGGCATAAGAACTGGCAGTTCTCCATGCCAACAAAACCATACCAAAGAACAGTCCTCTGAGGACACTCAACCCAATCTTGGAGGATGACCTCATCTGCGTTGGATGGGCGACTAAAGCACTCTCATCTGCTACCGCAGAGAAGAACCCCAATAGTTCTGCCCAAAGGAAGCCACATTTCCCTAGTGCTCACACGCATCCCATGAGCAGGTGAGACACCAAGGCCGTCACCTGTACGGAAGGAGCGCTTAGGGCAGCAGGACTGTGGCTCTTGGGATGCAAGAGCTCATTAACTCAGTAATCCACAAATGCGTAACCTGTCGCAAGCTACGCGGGAAGCTGGAGGAACCAAAAGATGGCAGACCTGCCTATCAGAACGTCTTGAAATCTGCCCTCCTTTTACATATGTGGGCCTCGATGTATTTGGGCCCTGGTCTGTTACAATCAGACGCACCAGAGGAGGACAGGCAGAGAACAAGCGTTGGGCATCATGTTCAGTTGTATGAGTTCCAGAGCTGTTCACCTCGAAGTATCGATCTATGGACACATCCAGTTGCATAAATGCCCTCAGACGTTTCTTCGCACTCAGAGGCCCAGCTAAACAGCTAAGATCTGATTGCGGCACCAATTTCGTTGGAGCAAGCAAGGAGCTTGGGATGGACAAATCAGTACAAGGTACCTCAGCGAACAAGGATGTAGCTGGGAATTCAACCCCCCGCACGCCTCTCATATGGGAGGTTCCTGGGAGCGTATGATTGGCTTTGCCAGAAGAATCCTCGACTCAATGCCCAACAGCAAAACACTCGCTTGACCCATGAAGTGTCTTGCACACTAATGGCGGAAGTCACAGCGATTATGAATGCACGCCCACTCTTACCTGTGTCTACAGATCCCGAGAAACCTTTCATACTTTCTCCGTCCATGATCCTCACACAGAAGTCGGGAGTTACACCTCCTCCTGGAGACTTTTCCGACAAGGATCTGTACACAAAGCAATGGAGACAAGTCCAGGCCCTCGCAAACCAGTTCTGGACCCGCTGAGCCTGAGATACTTACCTTCCTTGCAGCACAGACAGAAGTGGACAGTGCCCCGCAGAAACCTTCAGGTGGAGATCTGGTTCTGCTCAGGGACAGCAGGCCGCTCGCAACAACTGCCTATGGCCAGAGTCAATGCCACATTCCCTGGGAAAGATGGGCATGTAAGGAAGGTCGAAGTGAAAACAACTGACCAAGGCAATGTTAAAACCTTTTCTCCGGCCGACTGCAGAGATTTTTCTGCTCTTCCTGAGACTGATCTAAAGACAAGGTTCAAGACCGGTACAAGTTCTAAGTGACCTCACATAGGTCAGACGGGGAGTGTGTTGTCTCTCCTGGCACTCATTTAATATTCTTAAATTGATTTCTTAAATATGTATATGTAAAACGGATGTGCCTAATACTTTACAGTTAAAATAAGCCAATGTATAAATTCATATTATTTTGCCGTTTTAGGTTTGCGATTATGTCACTTCCGGTGTAGTCACTTCCTGTTCAAAATCTTACCTCTGTAGAAGGAATGGCAGACATGTGCATCTTCTGATTGTAATCCGCTAGCATCCACATGAAAGCATCTAAGAGGCAATGCCGTAAGTTTGTTTAATCAATGCAAGGACATGTTTAAGATAATATATTAGAGTGGATTTAGCTAAAAATAATGTTTGATGTGTTGTTAAAAACGTTTTGGTTAGCAATTGTGTACAAACTAAAATCAATGCAATTGGCATCAGAATGTCTTCATACAGTGTTAGACAGTTTATATTATTATTTACAACTATGTACAACATGCTGTTTAGTCAACTGTACATCAGTATTTTTGTATTCTTTTATTTGCAGTTTTCACACGTCTGTTAATGAGGAATTGTGACAGTAAATGGTCAACCTTACTACGACTCTGTCTTCATTGGCTACGGTTTAACTCGGTGTTAAGTCAGAGTTACAACACACTGCACGAGAACACTACAATGCGTTTGAAAAAACGAGAGCAGAAGTCTAAACTAGTCAACGTATCACATGGATGTCTGCACAAAGTTGGCTCGCGCTACCACTCGCGCTAGGACAATGGGTCCTTCCCCTTCCAAATGGAAACAGGCGGGAGTGCAGCGTGGGCAATGCACTGTGGTAGTTTGAGGATTTCTTACTTTGATCCAGAGAGAGCACTTTCTGCCTTTTTTCGGGCTAGGATGACCCGATTTCATTTTTTTTTGCACATTTATAATACATAGAATTATTTACTTCATATATAACCTTCATATCTCCACTGGTAAAGTATCCCTTTAAGTTTGAGCAACAAAGTGTAAAGACATTTCAGGAGGCTCAAGAAGGAGAGTAATATGACATTTTAGCAACAAAGTATAGTCTTGTGGGGGACTCTATAGCAATAATTCACCATACTGTGGAGTGCAATAAATGAGGAGACGGAGATGTGTCGAGTCAGCTTTAGTCGCCACTTCAATGTAAAAACATCACCTCAACCGAAAGTGAGGTCAAACGGACACAGCACGTGAAACCGGAACTGCTATCCCATAACCCTTTCCCTTGGCATGTCCAAAGTCTGGCCCGCGGGCCAATCTTGGCACGGGGTTATATTTTATATGGCCCGCGGCTCTATTACGAAAATGTATTATTTATGGCCCGCCAGCCTGCCACCATTGCAATTTCTCTTTTCACCACATGGTGGTGTAACGGTGGTCATTCGTTGAGGAATTGATGAACAACGACGTACTTTTTATCCTCTTTATTTCTGAGAACAGAAGACAAACAAACAATTTGTCTTCATAATGTTGTGGTGTTGGTCCCTACAAGTTCTGTCTCGTGGCAACACCGCTCTAACTAAACTATTATATAAAAAATAATAACTAAAAACAGAACCACTTCTCAAACATTACAAAACAAACACACACAGTAATCATATAAAACAATGAACTACAACATTAACACAAACCGAAATACAAGATTGCCATTCATATACCACACTTTGGAGCATACCTGAGAACAGAAGACAAACCAACAATTTGTCTTCATAATGTTGTGGTGTTGGTCCCTACAGGCTCTGCATGTATTGTGGCAACCCCGACCGTCGGCGGCTGAGATTCAGGAAGGAGATGCACCAAACAGGGTGTGGGTTAACAGGTTTTTTATTACGTTTTCCCACTCATGCACAAAAGGGTAACTTAAAAGTTAAATGAGGTTCTTCCTGGTCTGGGGAAAAAAGCGAACCGCCCCGGGTCCTGTCCTCCTGCGGGGTCGGCGTCTTGCTCCCTTGGGTCTCCTTCTGCTTAGTCCTGGGGAGAGGCGAAATGTCAGTAGCGTGGGCCTCGGAAGTCTCCCCCTACCACGTCTCTCCAGCTCGGACGCACTTCCCTGACTGGTCCTTAAGAACGCATCTCCGTGATTGCACGGGTTCGCTCGATGCGCGCTCCCGCGTTGCCGCGCCGAGCGGCACATATCTCCCGCGGACTACCTGTCCGCGGAGAGGGCGCTGGCGGGGCTCGAACTGCTCCGTCGGATCAGGGTTGCCACAGTATGAAAACAAAATACATTTACCTTCTAATGCAGTAACATTACTGTGATAGCATAACAAACTTTTAAGCTAGTTAGCATGCACATGGTCTGATGAAAATAATAATAAACGTTTCATTCGTTAATAAAACTATTCCAAAATCATCACAATGCATGCTAAACAACTAATACACACTGCATTAAAATATACCACCTAAATTATGTCTTTCTCCTTAAACAAAATACAATACGGGGAGAACTGTTACTATGCATGCACATACCTGTCTCGTGGCAACACCGCTCTAAAGAGGTACGGCAACACGCAACAGACAAAACACACCAGACCTGTAGCACACCAGAACTCCACAAGAGGCTCCATTAGAAATAATACAATCTTAGGCTGCTTAACTCTGGCGAAACTCGCACATAAACAAAACTCTTTCTAACTCTGTTACACCCACCCCCCCTGAATTTTGCCATATATAAGCAGCAACTGCACAGCACAAACGTAGGCACACAAGTACACTACATCCCAAAACTAAATATAGGTTCACCTAATAACGGTAGCCAACCTCAAAAGTGTCCATAAGGACGAAGCAGATGAAGAAAAAAAACAAAAAAAAACGCTCCAACCAACTACTGGCGGTGGGATGCCTTATACACCCCACAAGACCCATTCACACTATGTACTATTAGCCTACAGAAAGAGATTAACATCCCTATAAAACATATATCCTGACCTATATGTTATCAGGTGCATATGAAAAAAAAACTAAACATTTGACCGCATGTCATGAATAACTTCCTGTCCTGACATTTCGCAAATCAATCTGGTCCCTGTTTTTACTGGGCGACCAAACCTAGACTTGGACTGTGTGAGTGTACTAGTAGGTTCGGACTGCGTGGTCGAAGCCATAGCGTCAGTACACTGTGTGTCACTAGTGTCGTCAGTCTGTGTCACAAAAGCACTTGTCTGCCCTGTATTACTAATGCTATTAACTTCAGTGTCAGCCACAGAACTAGAATCAGACCAGTCTATGGACTGGTCTTCCACCTGATTTTCAGTCGTCCCCTCTGGTTCGCTTTGAGTGGCAAGCGGGACCGGAGCCATTCTCTAATTGTCAGCGGAATCGGCATGCGAGTGTCCAGTGAACGGTTGCTGTGTGATCCACTCTAGGGTCCTTCCCCCGGAATCCACGGACTCCGGACCAGACAAGGAATCAGCTCTCCCTCTCACATGAACCGACGTCCCATTTTCCATTTCTCCACTCACTTCATCAGGCAAGGAACCGCGTTCCACTTCTGACACAGCGTCAACATTTGAGTCTAGAGTCCGAACAACAGATGAGGACGGGGCCGGGTCAGAGATCATGCTTGCGACGTCCACAGGCAGGAAGTTAACTAACATCAACAGATTATGATGGACAACTTTCTCCTGGCCAGTGACAGTGTCACGAATCCTGTATTTATGAGTCTCAGAATTTCTTTCCATCACCGTGTAGACAGTAGACTCCCAACGGTCTGCAACCTTCCTCTTTCCTCTTTCTTTCTTGTTCGCCAACAGCACACGGTCACCAATATCAATGACGGGCCCTTTTACTCTCTTGTTGTAGAGCTCAGTGTGCCGGTGCTGTTCTTTTGTGATATGCTCTTGGGCTATTACCATAGCTTCCTCCAGGTTGTGATGTTCACATAACAATGAGTGTCTGTTATCAAACATCGATGCTGGAAAAGAGCCATATAGGCTCATAGGCAGTTGACATATGAGAGCTGGAAATAATACATTGTCTGGCCGTATGTTTACTGTATATTATCCCACTGACTAAAATATGTATGTGACAGTATTTTTAGCGATCACTTAGCCTCCTTATGTGTAGGCCTATCCCTTTAAATAGGTACGCACCTGGGTGAAAGAGGGGGGTGAACGCGCAAAGCGGGGAGGTTTTTGTTTTTTCTGACGGGGGGAGTTTGAATGAGGAAGTGGCGGCAAGCTAAGTTAGAATATCAATGCGACTTAGACAGCAAATGCCAGTTGTTATAGCGATCTTTTGTTTATATGTATGTTTATTTAATACATTCCACCAACTGCTTTCTCTGGACCGATCCACAAAGTGAGACATATATAGGAGTACCAGAATTCGGAAGGATTTACTCAGCTCGGGATCTGGTGAGCGAAGCGGTAATTTTGTTCCTGGATTTTTCTGCGCAATGGATTGCTGTTTTTGATTTGGATTACGATCAGAGACTGCTTTGCTGGATACATGGTAAAGACAATCGCGGAAACAGGCCGACACTGCGGCCGTGCGAGACTCTGGTTCACTTTGGACTTGATCACGGATCATTATTGTTTTGTTCATTTGTTGTATAAGTAACCACACACGCATGACATCGAACACAGACAATATATGTATTATATGATTGCGGTGTATGTGTTTCTGTTGTGTCTCTTTAGCCTATTGGCGTTTAACATTGATTTCCCGATAAAAAGAATAACAAAAGAATGTGACGAGTTTCTGTTTTAATTAACGGAATTTGTTATAAGGTCTTTTGTGAGAGACACCACATACTTGTCATAACTGACCACAGCTGGATCATTCAGAACAGTACGAAACAGCACATCAACTGGAAGACGAGGAACCCTACCAAACATCAGGAAAAAGGGTGCATAGCCAGTCGTCTCGTGAGCTGTGCTGTTGTACATGAATGTCAGTGTCTGTAACCGTCTCGGCCAGTTAGCTTTTGTGTCTGGTGCCAGTGCACGGATCATGTTGCCAAGGGTCCTATTGAACGTTCCACACTGCCATTACCCATCGGATGATACGGGGTTGTGTGGGACTTCCTCACACCAGAGACCCTAAGCAGCTCGCTGATAAGATGACTCTCAAAGCTAGCTCCTTGGTCACTGTGGTTACGTTCTGGGAAGCCATATACGCAGAAGTACTTATCCCAGAGGACCCTTGCCACCTGCTTGGCCGACTGATCTTTGCAGGGAAACGCTTGAGCCATTCTCGTGAAGTGGTCGGTTACTACCAATACATCGACTGACTTGTTCCTTGAATCCTCTGCCGACCAGAAGTCGATGCAAACCAGCTGGAGTGGCCTGGCTGACGTTATACTCTCCATGGTGCCCTGCCGGCAGGTTCAACAGTTTTGCTGACGATGCAACGCTGGCAGTTGCGGACATAGTCTCTCACGTCCCTGTCAAGGTTGAGCCAGAAGAACCTCTGTCTGGCCAAACTGAGACTCCTGAACTGGCCCTGATGACCGGCATGGTCATGAACACCTCCCAGGACTTCAGCTTTGAGCGACTCAGGTACAAAGTATTGGTGACGTTTTGACTTAGTGACTTGATCCCTTGAGACTCTGTAGAGTATGCCATTGCTCACGACAAGTTTCTCCCAGTGTTTCAGGTATCTCACAACTGTGACTGATTCCCTCACTCACTCTCTCCTGGAGGGTCTGCGGCGTCTCCCCACATAACACAAGACGCAAGAGAGATTTCTGTCATTGAGCTGTCCATCACAGAGTTCTTTCTCTGTGTAAGCAGGGAGTGAATCCTGACCAGCTGGGATCAACTGTGGCAAATGGTGCAGAGATGCAACAGCACGTGTTCTTGCTCCAACCTCCCAGTCATCATGAGACTGAAGGACAGCAGACACTGCATCCATCTCCATGGACTGAGTGTGAACATACACAGGTGTGGACAGACTTTGAGTAGGACTCTCTGTTGGACCTGGCGTCTCATAACGACCACTGGACCACCGGAAGGCATCTTGAACAGAGATACTCGACACATCTTGGACTTCAGTAAGGAGATTCTTGTAAGGTTCTTGAAGCAGTGTGTGGCCAACACTCTCCTTTACAAAAGGCACACGACTCAGGGCATCAGCGACCACGTTCTGTGGGCCTGGCACATACTTGATGTCAAAGTTGTAGTGTAGTTGCAATTTTTGTTAACGACTTATCTAATTCACTTCAACTAGCTATGAGCAATAGAAATCGGGGAGTCCGGAAAAAGTAATGACAAAGACTTTATTGTTACCCACAAAATAGGAACAACAGAGCCGAGCATGTGGTTTTGCAAAAGACACACTGACTGGGGCTCCGATCCCAGTCCCTCTTATCCACCCAAACTGAGCTGTCATGTATGTTATACGACCATCCTGGTATATGTTCAAAATGGCCTTACACGGTATGGAAGGTTAGCCTTACATTCCCTTACGTGTGTGCTCATCTCCTGTGGTAAATGTAAATAATGGGAGGATGTTTGTAGCCTGGGCCCCAAAGTCTTTGGCGCCTTATTAGGCCATTGCTCTGGGTCCAGAGGTGGTTTCTCTACTTTTCCACCATTGATGTTTATGCCTTGGTATATAGGCCTGATAATACTCATAGTTAATACAAAAGTAATGGTTAATTTCTCCCACATATCCCCCCTTGTTGGGGCCGATAAGGTTCCAACAAATTACTTAAATTATTGCTAAGCCTATATGTTGCTAAGCCCTTGCCAAATTGACACCACATCTGGTCATCGGTAAAAACCTCAGAGCTTCGACAGGGATTTCAACCTGCAATATTTGAGGCAAAACAGATTTACCAAATGCAGTGTATTATTAACACTCTAATCCCTACAAGTTGTTCATATATAAACATAAAACCTTTCTAAGCATAATAGCACAATATTCCATAACTATATCAAATGTGTGTTTAGAATACCCACATAATAATCATAAACAGCATAATAACCAATAATCATTCAGCATGCATTGAAAATTGGCATTTCAAAAATATGTGACATATTATACATTTAAAAAATGTGTGACCCAATATTATACTAAAAAGTGGACACAATAATATGCATCATAATAATACACTCAAAAACTGATGTTTCATCGTAATACAGTTTTTAGAAATTTGAGATTGTCTGCATGCTTGCATGGATTTGAATGGCTCAGGTGATCTTCATGTATTGGTGCGCAGGATACGAGTGGGGGGTTTTGGACATTGTGATAGATGTTGCTCCTGTTGGCTGAAATCGAGCCTTGTAGATCACGAGGCCGGCTCACATCGAGAGGTTACTAGCACATCGTGTGAGCCTCCACCTGGCGTTTTGATATATCACAGTCCGCTCTCCTCTTCAGGTTCGCTCTGAAGCTCTTTCCCATAGAGCCTCAATTCCCAATCATTTGACTCATCTATGCCAGTTACCCTAAGGGGCATCTCCTTGGAGAGCCTAGATGCTATCATAGATCTGACTATGGGAATACAACAGCAGAAGATCAGACCCATCACTGTTAGTACTATTAGGAGCACTGCACCTATTTTTGCGAACATCATTCCCCACATACCAAACTTTGATTCAAGCCATCCAAACATTCCCTGATCATGGCCTGCATTTTCCTTTAACTCCTTTCTTAAACGTTTTAGGTTGTTCATCGCAAGTGTAAATGATCCATCTGGGGCAGTATTATTTGGAATGAAGGTACAACACATTTCACCTATAATCGCACAAACTCCCCCCCTATCTGTTAAAAGCCAATCTAAGGCCTGTCTGTTCTGCCAAGCCACAGCTTTAAGAAGTATATATTCTCTCATATTTAATTTATACTTTCTGTTATAGCCCCATGCATCCCTGACGTTACTGTTAAACACCATTTCATTGGATTAAATTGGATATTTACTTCACACCGATTCTTCCTATGCACATGTTCATAATTCTGGCGGAAGGTTAATGCACATAACGGTTGGTTATCCAACATAACAGTAAACACAAATTCATTAACTCGGCTCTGCGGTGGTATCTGAGCATATAAGGCAATTTTCCCTTTCTTGTTGAATATTCCTGAGTGAGTTGGGGCCGGGTTGTCCTGTGTTTCTCTCTGGCTTCCTTCAGTACCAGCCCCTGATTCCTGGCCCTTCCAGGTTTGTGTTGTCCCCGTGGTTTCATCCTTCCTCGGGGTCTGTGCTTGGGCCAGCGGAATCTGGCACAACCCGTAAAGGATCAGAAACAGGCTCCCCATTTTCAGCAACATCATGTTGCTGAATCTCTTGGCTCGACTGGATCTGGTCCTGGGGCAGTTGGTCAGCCCCAGGTGTGTCTGCGTCTGAATCTTTGTCTTAAGCGTCCCATTCCTCTCTCCACCAAACCTTGTGGTTTGAGGAATGTAGACACGGACTAGTCTTTATTTGACATGCAGATGTTAAATCACTTGTTTGAGTGTTTTCTGAATAAACCCTTCCCTATCACCTGAGCTAATTTGTGACGGAATTCCAAACCTTGACATGACTTCTCTAGTCAAAAACTTGATTACCGTAGCCGCACTTTGGTCTTCTGATGGGACTGCTTCTACCCATCTGTTGAACACTGTTTTTTCAAATATTTCACACTCATTTAGTTGGATGTCAATCATTGTTTGCAAGTATGGTGAAGAAAAACCTTGTTTTCAAAAATTTCCTAATTCTCCTCAATACCTCCCCCCTTGCGCAATGGTCAAAACCATGAACATTAAATGATAAACAAATCTAATAACGCCGTTGATGCACCCAACGTCGAAACATCTAACCGTAAGCATCAGTAAACTGAAACCAATCTTTTGGGAAGGGAAATCGAAACCAGCATGCCCAAATCCAAAGCCCAATATGGGTGGGTTTACCATCAGCCGCCTGAAACCACGCTGCTCCAAAGTCATGCACTAAACCGAAAAAACGTACATGCGTTAGTGGGCTTCTATACCACAAAGGTAAAATAAAATAAAATAAAACGCGACATGCCCCGTTCCAAGACCACTTCTGCTGCCATAGCTGCCATATCTGACTCCTGTTCCCCCTCCACCTTTCATCAGCCGGCTTTTCCTATGATGGTTGCAGTCCGTCACTCCATGATCAAGTGAGCCAGTGCTCACAGTGACTCTGCCAAGTAATCGTGACTGTGCCTGCTATAGGTTGTCCCGGGCTTCAAGGTGGGATCTTACCCGTCGTTGGCTAACCAGCCTTCCATACTGGCTTATTGCAGGATGCCGTACCTGGGATACGATCAATCCCCACCTATACGGTGGTATAGATCGCAAAGTGGAGGGATGGAGACAGAGTCTTCAGCCGCATCTGCCTTATGCAGCCATGTGTGTGCACATCAGGGCGACTATAAAACAAAAGATAATTTATCAGAGTTAAAATTATTAAAGTGTTGCAACAGCATTAGTGGCATTTGAAGGTTAACCCACTACTTCCGAATCCAATTTGACAACATAGCATGTATGACTCCTTCCCAGCAGATGTGGCGTCAATCCACCTTTGTCCTTAACTAGGGAGATGTGAAGAAACAAAAAAATCACAATATTAAAACTTGCATTTTCAATATTGGCGACTCACTTCTGTGTTAACCGTTACTCATTATCACAATTCTCTTCATAATTCTGCCCGATTATCCTTCAATATCTATTTAAATTGGACGACCTAATTTAACCTTTTATTCTACCTATTGATTGCATTTAGTGTTTTCCACATTTTGATTCACTACTATACCAAACCCAAACCCTCTACGTTGATCTTAACTAGTTTATTCAACACTGAATTGATACATTGTTTCTATTTACTAATTAACCATATTGTTTTATCTGAAATGTGCTTGTGTATCCCCTTGTGTACTCCATCACTCGGAGTAGGAGAGGATTCTCCCCTACCTCGGCAGCCCCGACACACACATGAGAACAGGCTCACACACACATCCTTTCTTATTCTATTTTACTTATTTATTTTAAATGACATTTTGTCATTGTGGATAACCTATATAGAAATTTGGATAACGTTTATCATACTTATTTGGTCTAATTTTAAGTATTGCCGATTGTTTTTTCTAAATTATAAGATCACTTTTAATAAATTGTCTATTACTTATCATAATCTCGAAAGAAATATTTTATTTGTGTTGTTATCTTGGCACCTAGACCTCGTCAGGTACAAGCACCAAAATAACATCCACCTATCCACGCAGAGTCCATGGGTTGGGTCCGCTCCTCTTTGATGAGTCACTTTACCCTGGCGCCATTGAACCCATTGACTCCTGTGGAGTGTGGTGTGCAGACAATTTTTAACACTAATTGCTCATGTTTTGGAGTCTAGATAATTATTCCTAAATCCTGTGATCACCATGTAACTTACTCAGGGACACATCAACACTCAGCTAGGAGGAGATGGGGATCGAACTAGCAACCTTTCGGTTACTAGACACCCTCTACTTCCTGAGCTAAACGGACCCCCAGCCTCCTCTCCGCTGATTTATTACCTCTGCGTCGGTCCGTGTCCGCCCTTTTTGCTTTCTTTACATTCCTCTCCCTTCTCCAAACACCTTCTCCCTCTGATCCAACCCGTTGTCTCACCAGTGCTCTGTGTACCAAGATGTAATGATCTATACCAGGGGTTTTCAAAGTGTGAGAGAGTGAGCCCCCCCTCAGAGAAAAAAATTCAGCTGAGCCCCCCCCCCCCCCAATTTTTTATCTAAGCATGTTTTAGCTTAACCTTTTTTAAATACATTTGAACATCTTAATCTGTGTAAACTGCCAGTTTACAGATTTATTCAGGGTCCCCGACTCTTTTCTGAGTCGAATCAGATCTGCCTTTTCAGTCCAGAGATTCGACTATTCGGCGGGGTTTGTTTACCGGCGTTGCTATGGTGACCTCAATTATTATAACCAACTGAAAACGACGCCGGTTTGAAACTAAAACTGTGATCTGAAAAAGTATAAATGCTATCAAAATTCCGTTTAGATAGTATTGAAGATACAAGTGTGTAGATTTGTTTAATGGTTTGAACGATGGTAAACGGTTGAAAAAGGAATGAGTTACGATGTCTAGAAGTAGGTGTATCAGAATGGGCTGACGTCTTCAATGAAAACAGCTGAAAACGAAGCAGTATGAAACTAAACTGATTCTGAAGACATTTTAAATTATATCGAAATTCTGTTTCGTTATTATTGAAGATACAAGTGTGTAGATTTGTTAAATGGTTTGCACGAAGATAAACGGTTGAAAATTGATTTAGTTATGTTACTTCTACAGTTGAAATACGACTGATGATTTGAATCATCGTCTTTCAGGGTTTTCTTCGGGTTTATTTTTTTCTCACGTCGCGCCCCCCCGGAAGAACTCTGGCGCCCCCCAGGGGGGGCGCGCCCCACAGTTTGAAAACCACTGATCTATACCACATGGTGTTCCGACGCGATGCAGAGTCTCCAAGAGCCACATTTACATTCAGGGACCAATTACAGAGTACATCCAAGCACACAAATAATCTATTCAGTACAATGCGAATACAGTCTCTCTCTTACTCACTCACTCACTCACTCACTCACATAATACAACATAAAATAAGAATTCTCAGATTGTCATCCTTGGAGCTGTCCTAGGTATTGACTGCGTGTGTTCCGAGAATCCTAAAGTTTTGGTAAATTTTCCTGCCATGGGGAGGTGAGAGGCATATTTTGAACTTACGCAAGTGTAAGTGGCTCCAGTGTCAGCCATCATTGGCGTGCCTCTATCATTTATCAGAACCTGCAGTATCGGTTCCTCACCAGCTTGTTTGTTGATTGCTACAAAGCTGGACCCTCCCCTGTGGATTTCTGGGCACCCCTAGTATCCTGTCCCATAAAGGGGACCTGCCTGGTAGCTACCTCCTTGATTCCTGCCTTCCCTGATAACCGTTACCCTGCCTTGCTGGGATGGTAAAGGTTAGTCAAACAATTTCTCTTCATATGTCCTTCCTGGTTGCACCATACATATTAAAGGACCTCTGCGTTGTCCTTGGAATCCTTGCTGTTGATTATTTCTATTCTGTCCTTGGGACCCTGTTGCTGATTCTGTCTATTTTTATTTGTGGGGTTCCCATAATTATGGATGTGTACATGTGTAACAGGTGGAGTAGGTGACAGTTGGCTCTGAGGCTGTTGTACTGGGAGAGAAAATGCCACTCGTGGATATTGGTTTTGAAGTGCGCCCTGCTGGGCGGCTTGCTGATATTACAGCAGCCTGGTTCTAAAACACCTGCCTGTCTCTTCTTATCTCTTTCCTTCCTTGTGAGATCTTCCACTGAAGCTGATATAGCTTCCTCTGAACCTCCTTGCTTTGTTCCTGTATTCTTGTTTATTCTGACGATATTCATCCACTGCATGAACTAAATGGTCATTAAAATCTCTATGAGATCCTGATGTAAACATTCCAACCACATCCTCTAGCTTGGCTTTGATTTGGCTGGGAAGTGTCTCTATCACAGAGTTTCTAACACAAACAGAGAACACCGGATGAATCTCAGGATCCTCATCCGTCTCCATGCGCCATCTGTCTACTTGGGCCTGTAGGTAGGATGCAGGGTTCTCTGTGTCACCAATAGGGAGACCTCTCTGTTTTTAGGATCCCTGCTGACCGGGAACTCCCTCCTGAGTGTGGCCCACATCGCCCCTCTGTAATGATCAAGTGTAGTCTCATTCCTACATTCCATCCAGTATATCCAACCCTCCATTCTCTAGTACAGACTCCATCTTAGATAACCCCAATACTCTTGCCAACAGAGCTTTCAGGTCCCCACTGTCATTAACTTCCCACTGTGAGTTCCTCAAATGTTCTAACCCATTTAGACGCCCCGTTATGTATGTTGGGGAGTTTAGAAATGACTCCCTCCAAGTCCTGTGAACCCCACGGTTGATATTGGACCTGTTGTCCTTTGACTAGAATGGATAATTACCGAGGAGGGTGTCGGGTGCCTTTTTTCCCCTTCGTGCTCTTCCTAGTTTCCCCCGTGACTGGAGTACTAGGGGGCTTTGTATTGATGTACTGCAGCCAGACACTCTCTGCGCCGGGGTCCCCACTATGGACCCTCACCTTTGTTACAGTCAGGGGGCGCTGCATGGCGGGGAAAAGTGGTACTAGATTCTAACGGCCAGCCGGCAACGCAGCACGGCCCACGGCCCGCGGCTGGCAATTAATAATATAATATGCATATTCTTGCATTATATTTTTTTTTTTGATGTCTCCAGTACGAAAGAAATGGTAATTGAGAAATAAATTATTAAACTCACAACTGTTCGATTTCCATACGTTTTCGTTAGTTCTCTTTTAACATATGTAAATTTACCCTCCCCCTGCGCTCTTGTCGTAATATGGTTCGGCCGACAACGGCAGATGCGTGAATCGAACAGGATCCGAATGTGATGGATGCTGCGCAATTGGCAGCAGGTTGTACCGATTGCGGCTGGGTTTGGACCTGAGTCAGGTCTTGGATTTTCCTATTTTTATTGAAATGATAGTGCAGCTGATAGCGATCATCTACTTCATATTGTTGTTGTATATACCCCTGTTTACTATCCTCCACCCATCGTAAAGAGCTTGACTTCCCATTACGGACGCGTCTACGGCTAAGTTGTACTGCTGCGGCACGTCTGGGCCGCGGTCACCGCAGCGCAGCAGATAGGTTCTACTCTAATCAATGAGACCATTTCCACCGGGCGCGGCTGCGGAACGTCTCAGCAACGTCCCAGGAGCAGCTCGCCGTGCCGCAGCGCTATCATTCCGTAGCATTTCTATTTTTGCCGCAAGCCGTTGCTGAACCGCGTCAATTTCAACAGAGCAGATCGAGCAGGGCAGGAAGAGAAAAAGTAAAAGCCATAGAGCATCCGGTCAATTTTCAAAATAAAACACAATACTCAGCTCATGTAGCCTATCACTAACTACATGAATGGGCAACCAATAATCAAACTGACAATTGTAGTACAGTTTCAAGCTGCTTACAGACAATTTTAGCATAACAATCAAATTTCTGTCTTTATGAATCTGTACACACAGCTTTCTTTTCAACACAAAATTCCATTGGATTTCAATAGGTATTTGTGTTGTGTGGAAAACAGTGTGTTTGGATTTGCTGAAAAGTTGATGTGTTGAAACCAAACTGGGTCAAGTCCAATTTTAGCATGAGAGAAGGACATTGTTGTAAAATTGTGTTTAAGCGCTATTGGACAATATGTATAAGACTGCTGCCTAAAAGACAGTAGGCTATAAATACTTAGTTTATTACTTGAATTACATGATGTCACTAACTGAATGAAATACGTTTAATAAGTAAGTTCATACCCTTATTTAAAGTCACACAAACCCTATTCCATGAAGGGGCAATGAAAAGTCTAACTGAAGTGCTATTGTGATGCTGGGCCATGTTTACCAAAACAGTCGATAGATGTTGGGGGGGGGGGGGGCAAAATTAGAATCTTTCATAGGGCCCAAAATTCCTGGCAGCGCCCCTGGTTACATTTATTATCTCCTTCATCTAGTGTGACTTCCCCTTTAAATTCCACGTTGCCTGTTACCAGTGGATACATGTTAGTTGGTTTGTACGGCGGTGGCTCAAGCTTCAGAGGCAAAGGTTGAGCCTTTCTTCCTTTGTGATTATTTTTCTGGCCACTCGTTGTAATGCGCGCCACCTCTCTCCCCCTCTTCGAACAAAGCTAGCACTAACCTTTCCCTGTCTTTCTTCGCTAAGGCCGTTTTTCCACTTCTGTTATCTATGTAATTCCTTATTACTACCTCCATGTCCCGATACATTATTGGATCAAAGTCCCTTCCATGGGCCATATAGTGCCTGATCCTTCTGTCCTTTCTTCCCATTTCTCAGAGATCTTTATCATCTCTCCTTTGAGCAATAGACGGTCTCTACTCAAAACTTCTACCGCTGTTGTTGCCATTTTTAATTATTACTTTATTACTTTATTTATTTATTTAGAAATACACTATTTATTAATACAATTTATTTGAGTTTATTCTACCAGTTAGTTTAAATTCTTTATTATCTCTAAGCTACAAATGTGAACTCCTCCCAGTCTCTCGTCTCCCTCCCGAAGATTGGAATGTGGCCCTTGTTATCTATTTTTTACGACCTGGCCTGCAGGCTCCTGCTTCTCTGCTCGTCCCCGCTGTGATTGCTCGTGCACATGCAGTTAGTCAGCGCGATGAGGTTTAAGTCAACGAAGATTTACACATTTATTCAGTACTTCAACAAATTAACTATTCTCTATCCGTCTAATTTATTTATGATTATCAACTACTTCAAACAAATTAACTATTCTCTGTCCGCCTAATTTATTTATGACAGAATCAACAAAAAATAAACCGGGTCATAAAAATCTCCGAGGTAACTTAATCCTAACACGACTTAAATACAGACAGTAAACCGATTCATACAATTTTAATATTATATTGAAAAATGTCAGAATTGTTTGTAATTAATTACAAAGAAAAAGTTGACCGAGTGTAGAAACTGGACTTTTGATTGCAATGAATTTCAACCCAACTCCAAACGAGATCTCAGAAATCCAACAGGTACGCACTCTTTCGACCTGCGGACCCAACTCGAATCGAGATCTCAGAAATCCAACAGGCTCGCACTCTTTCGGCCTGCGGACCCAACTCCAATCGAGATCTCAGAAATCCAACAGGTACGCACACTTTCGACCTGCGGACCCAACTCCAATCGAGATCTCAGAAATCCAACAGGCTCGCACTCTTTCGACCTGCGGACCCAACTCCAATCGAGATCTCATAAATCCAACAGTTACGCACTCTTTCGAACTGCGGACGCACTTTTCTATTGGAACTTTCTCACTAATTCGTTCCTCTTGAATACAGCCACAGGACTTTATAGTAGGCCTACTTAAACAAAATACCAAAACACCAAATAACAACAACTCGTATCAAAATAGGGAGCCACAAAGCGTCTTGGTCATTTAGAACCACAGAACGCGTTATGGCATATGTGCGCGCGCACGTCAATCTCTCCCGGAGCTCCCGTCTCTCTATCTCTCTCTCTTTAACTTAGGTTTGTTTGACTGAAGAGACACTTTACCCTTTCACCAAGCGTTCAGACGGGGCAAAAACAGATCAACCAACCGTTTAATTAGTGGTAAGCCAAACTTACCGAGAATAATTTTGTGCGCTTGGTTGTGTGATCCGTCCGCGCCCCGCCTTGCAGCCCGGCAGTTGGGCTGTCTCTTTCCAGTCCTGTTCTTCGTGACGCCAATATGTAGTTGCAATTTTGTTAACGACTTATCTAATTCACTTCAACTAGCTATGAGCAATAGAAATCGGGGAGTCCGGAAAAAGTAATGACAAAGACTTTATTGTTACCCACAAAATAGGAACAACAGAGCCGAGCATGTGGTTTTGCAAAAGACACACTGACTGGGGCTCCGATCCCAGTCCCTCTTATCCACCCAAACTGAGCTATCATGTATGTTATACGACCGTCCTGGTATATGTTCAAAATGGCTTTACACGGTATGGAAGGTTAGCCTTACATTCCCTTTCCCTTACATTCCCTCCCTTGTGCTCATCTCCTGTGGTAAATGTAAATAATGGGAGGATGTTTGTAGCCTGGGCCCCAAAGTCTTTGGCGCCTTATTAGGCCATTGCTCTGGGTCCAGAGGTGGTTTCTCTACTTTTCCACCATTAATGTTTATGCCTTGGTATATAGGCCTGATAATACTCATAGTTAATACAAAAGTAATGGTTAATTTCTCCCACAGTAGCTTGCTGACTTGGCCACCCAGCGTTGCTCACAGCGGTCCAGCTTGGGCTTCGTCATGATGTGAGTCAACGGATTGTCGTCTGTCCAGACAGTGAACTCATGCCCCTTCAACCAATGGCTGAACTTGTCAGAGACTGACCACTTTACGGCCAAGAATTCCAACAGATGAGCCGGGTAGTTTCTCTGAGACTGAGAAAGGGACTTGCTGGCGAACGCGATGGGTCTTGCTCTATCCTCCCCCTCTTGGATCTGCGATAGAACAGCACCGATACCATCAAGGGACGCATCTGTTGACAACATGAAAGGACGGTTGAAGTCGGGGTGAGCCAGAATGACTGTTTCAACCAGCGATACTTTCAGCTTCTGAAAAGCCTGCTCCATAACAGGGGTCCAGTCAGCGGCACTCAACTTCCTGCCTTGTGACCTTTGTTTAAGCTGAGGTTTCTGCTTTCCTTTCCGTTTCTGGCCCGTCAACAAAGAGAAGAGAGGTTTGGCGATGGCAGAAAAGCCAGGCACAAAGTGCTGATAATAATTGATCATCCCCAGGAAAGATCTGATCCGTGTCTGTGAGGGAGTCATGCCATCTGCTTCCGTCAGGTCAGTACTCGTCATCCTTGCGATGCCCTCAACCTTGCTGGGGTCGGTCGACACACCATTCTCATCGATAATGTGCCCAAGGAACTTCACAGATTTCCGAAGGAAGAAGCACTTCTTGGGGGCCAGCTTTAGGTTGTTTGGGTTGGTGGTCTGCGCTGACCAAGAGGGAGACATGAGGGACACTCTGGTTCCAGCTGGAACCAGGATAGTTGTTCTTCTGTGAGGTCGACTCCTGCCGCCACTCCTTCGGGTCCCAGGTATATATCTCTACATCGTAGGTCCTCCAGCTGTCCATCCTTCTGGTTGTACCATGGTTCATCGTAGGTCAGGTCCTGCTCGTGTGTGATGTTGAGCGTGCAGTGTAATGGGTCCAACAGTTCATTGTATTCTCCGATTTCCTGGATCCACATTTCCCACTCTCGATATGTGCTTTCCAGTCCTGGAGTTGTCTGTGCTGTTCCCGTCAGTTCCTGCCCGTAGATGGTGGTGTCGTCATGAGCTTCTGGCTTCGGGTCGTCTATTAACATGAACATGTGTGCTTCATCTGGGGCGGGTTTGGCGGGGTGGTACAGAGTGATGCCTCCCAAGTTGCAGGCAAGAGTGATTTGTAGGGAACCCATTAGGTCCCTTCCTAATAGGTTGATGGGGCATTTTGGGGCGTATAGGAATGAATGAATTCCTTTCTGTTCTAGTATGTCGAAGTCGAGTGGGGTTGTGAACGGTCGTTCCATGGGTTTCCCAGAGAATCCCATGGTTTTTAGAGAGCGGCGAGAGAGTGGGGGTGTTTTTCCCGCGAGACTTCCGATAGTTGATACGGATGCTCCCGAGTCCACTAGAAACGTGCAACTGTGTCCACCTACGTATGCGTCCACAGTAGGTAGTCCGAGGCCTAGTTCCTTTCTCGCCCGCTCGTCCTCTGGGCATCCCTATTGTTGTAAGGCTAACATGGAGTTGCCTGCTGCGGGCAGAGCCTTGAAGCCAGTATTCTGATGATGTTGTTGTGACGGGAATCTAGATTGGGCCACGTCAGAGTGGTACTTGGGGTAGTCTTTTATCCAGTGTCCCATTTGGTTGCAATGCATGCATGGAAGCTGACGCAATGGCCTGTCTCTTCCTCTTCCGGCTCCTCCTCCTCTGTATGGATGGTTCTGTCTGGTTGATGGTTGTTGCATGGCGGCGGCCACGTATGCAGCGTATGCGGTGGGGTGGCCGCCCTGTCGTAGCCACTCTGGTAGTGGGGTCACCTGAGGGAATGTCTCTTCTTGATGTGGCATTAGGGACATCATGGCCATGGGATCCGGGTCTTCTTCGGCTCTCTTGAGCTGCCGGGTCTCCTCCACGTCCTTTTTTATGTTCACCCTCAACATCTGTTTCAATAGTTCCTCCAGACCTCCGTCGTGGTGTGCTTCCTTCTTTTTGCTAAGATTGAAGTGGTGAATAAGGTGTTCCATCCACTCTGCCTTCGGTTTGACGCACAGTCCAACCACCGACTCCAGTCCATTCTGGGCCTCGGGCGGTAACCCACTCAAGACCGCCTTCCGGAAGGTGTTGTTTGCCAGGTTGGTTTCGTACGGGTGGCAGTCATTCTTGTCCGCCCAGAGTATTTCGGCTCTCCTCACGTACGCATGGACGGTCTCTTCTGGTTTGATGGTCAGGCCTTCGATCCCCACTGCACTGATGTCTGGTGGGTATTGTAGTTTGAGGTTATCCCAGAAGGCATTCCGGTATCTGTCGAAGGGTGTTTTGTCTGGCAGTTGAGTAGTACGGGTGTTGTGGATTGTATTGTAGCTGCTGTTGGGGTGCGTAGAGTTGGGTTGAGTCGGGTTGGGGGTTGTGTTGTAGCTGCTGCTGCTGCTGCTGATGTTGCTGGTGCTGGGCTGAGTAGGATTGGGTGTTGGGTTGCAGCTGCTGTTGATGCTGCTGCTGCTGGGTGTTGGGTTGTAGCTGTCTATGTTGCTGGTGCTGGGCTGGGTAGGATTGGGTGTTGGGTTGCAGCTGCTGCTGATGCTGCTGCTGGGTCCAGTAGGGTTGGGGGTTGGGTTGCAGCTGCTGCTGATGCTGATGCTGCTGGGTGTTGGGTTGTAGCTGTTGATATTGCTGGTGCTGGACTGGGTAGGATTGGGGCATGCCGACGTTCGTTGCGCCCGGAGGGTGGTCCGCTTCTCGACCAATTATGGCACCCGGGGCCACTCCTCCCTTTTATCACGCGGTCGGTCCTGTTCTTTGGCCCCTTCGTCGAGTCGTACTCAACGCCACCGTAATCCTGACATCCTCCTGCGAACGACGGGGGGGGTTGATCGTTGTACGAGATTTCCACAGGCCCCTTCTCTATGTCGAGCATTGGGAATTGGAGGGCAGGGCCTTTGGAATCTCGAGGCGCCGGGTGGTCATAGCAGCCGTATGGTGGTGGGGCCTTTGTATTGTTTGGGAAAGGCGGGTGTTCTTCGAGGCTGGGGTAGGTGTTGTTGTGGAGGCTGGTGTTGTCCTCTCCACATGGCGTCCCTTTGCCCCCAACGTCCGCTCCGTCCAGGGTGAGTGGGGCCGCACGCTCCTCGACGTGAGGTGGTGCAGGCAGCCCTTTCAATACTGTTTTCTCTTGGCGGGAAAGGTCGGTTGGTCGCCCTTCCTTCTTCCGCGCTTCCATGTTGATTGCCGCATTGTAGGCGTTGAGTAGGGCGTAGGTGTACTTCTCCCTCTTCTTCCTGTAGTCGACTTGGTCCGTGTCTCGTACCTTCTTCGTGTTTGCGCGTCTCGTCGCAGCCCATTCGCACTCCTTCAGGGTGTGCTCCCAGGCCGCTGTGGTAAGGCCGGTGGTGACCTTTACCCCAACAGCCCAAACTCCAACCCATTCCCACTCCTTTCTGTACTTTTCTTCTCGCGCAGCCCAATTTTTCTGTTGTTCAGTGGACAACGCCTTGTCCTTCAGGGCGTTCGCTGCCAAATACCTGGCTACTGCCGCCCTCATCTGGGCCGGGGTGTCTGGATCAGGTCTCGCTTCCGTTAGGCGAGGTTGCACATCGAGCGAGGCCATGATGTCTGGAAAGGCGCGTCTGGGGCTAGGCGTGGGTGAGCAGTTGGGGGCCGCTGTCTGGTGTTGCGGCAGGAGTGAGGCAGGCGTTGTTTCGGCCAGCAGGGGGAGGCGTTGAGGGTACGGGATAGGCGTCGCTGCAAACCAGCAGGGGGAGGCGTATAGGTAGATGGGGGTTGGCCAGCAGGGGGAGGCGTAGAGGTAGATGCCGGCGTTGGTCAGCAGGGGGAGGTGCAGAGGTAGATGGGGGTTGGTCAGCAGGGGGAGGCTTAGAGGTAGATGCCGGCGTTGGCCAGCCGGGGGAGCGTTGAGGCAGGTACCGGGGTTGGCCTACAGGGGGAGGCGTCGTGGTGGGGGAGGGGGTCGCGGCACAGGGGCTGCGAAGTACTAAGAGTATGACGGTTTTGGAATTCACAACTTATCTATTGATAAAGAAACTTTTCTCGATTTCTATCTGTACGACAAAAGGCTGTGATAACCTATTACCTATAGCCAACACTTAAATGACAAAGCACACACTATTCGCACGCCGCGCTGCGAGCGTATCCGTCAATAAACAAGTACTCAATGGGATGGGGACGGGGATCCACGACAGGACCTGCGGAGAGGCAGGAGTTAAGGTGGCGAAGGGTTAAAAAAGGGGGGGGGGGGGGGGGTCTCACTCCAGGGCCTGTGGAGACAGTGACAAAGGGGTGGGGAGGGGGGGGGTTTACAATGGGATCTGTGGAGACAGTGACAAAGGGGTGGGGAGGGGGGGGTTTACGATAGGATCCGTGGAGACAGGGAAAAAAGGATGGGGACGGGGGGGTCTGACGACCGGATCTGTGGAGACAGGGACAAAAGGGTTGGGGATATCAAAGAAGTTTTCTAGGGGATGGGAGAGAAAGAACAACACCCGCTTTTGGTTACTTATTTCAGTTGTTCCAGTCCTACCGGACTGCGCACCCAGGCCACAAGATGGCACCGGTGCCTCCAAAAAGTGTGAGAGAGAGAGATAGAGAGAGATCTGCTTTTGCCCAGGTCAGAGGTCATGCAGTCTGAACAAAAGACTGACCATTCAGCCCCTACCGACTTGCAGGAGAGAGAGAGAGAGAGAGAGAGAGAGAGAGAGAGAGAGAGAGAGAGAGGGGGGAGGGATGGAGAGAGAGAGGGGTCTGCTATTGTCCCAGGTCAGAGATTGTGCAGTCTTAACAAAAGATTTACCATTGCAGTCCCTACCTATTTGCAGAAAAGAGAGAGAGAGAGAGAGAGTGTGAGTGAGTGAGTGAGTGTCAAAGTGAGAGAGAGAGAGAGGGAGAGGGAGAGAGAGGGAGGGAGGGGAGAGAGAGAGAGGGAGGGGGGAGGGAGAGAGAGTGAGGGAGAGGAGGAGAGAGAGCGAGAGAGATCTGCTATTGCCCAGGTCAGAGATCATGCAGTCTTAACAAAAGATTTACCATTGCAGTCCCTACCTATTTGCAGAAGAGAGAGAGAGAGAGAGAGTGTGAGTGAGTGAGAGAGAGAGAGAGAGAGTGAGTGTCAAAGTGAGAGAGAGATCGAGAGAGAGAGTGAGTGTCAAAGTGAGAGAGAGATCGAGAGAGAGAGAGAGGGAGCGAGAGAGAGAGAGAGAGAGAGAGAGAGAGAGAGAGAGAGAGGAAGAGGGAGCGAGAGAGAGAGAGAGAGAGAGGAAGAGGGAGGGAGAGAGAGAGAGAGGGAGGGAGGGAGAGAGAGAGGGAGAGGGGGAGGGAGAGAGAGAGGGGGGGTGGAGAGAGAGAGAGAGGATGTAACACTTTAGCTGAGCCCCCTGTTGCTCTCGAGCAATGGTGTTTTGTTTCAAAAAAGGGCTCTGACTATAAAGACTGGAGGTATGAACAAAGGAAACGCACGTTTCAAAGACGCGCCGTCCCTTTAAATCGTACACCACGTGGTACATCCAATAACGCGGTAGAAACAAACTAGTTCGGTTCGTGCAGTCACTGCAGGGAGATGGACACTGACCTGGAAAAAGTATGCTGTCGCCAATTGCCACTCAATTGCATCAGCAACATAATAATAATAATAATAATACATTTAATTTAGAGGCGCCTTTCAAAACACCCAAGGTCACCTTACAGAGCATATAGTCATCATACATTTTTTTAAAAACAAGACATTGTGGAAAAAATAAATAAATAAATAAATAAATAAACATAAGCAATAAGAAATAAATAAAACAAAAACAAGACAAAACAAAACAAAAAAACAAACAAAACAGTGATCAGTTAGATGTTGTGTGCGAGTTTGAACAGGTGAGTTTTGAGTTGTGACTTGAAGGTTGTAATGGTGTCTGACTGTTTTATGTGTGGGGGGGGAGTTCCAGAGCCTGGGTGCTGAACAGCTGAATGACCGGGCACCCATTGAAGTGAGTCGTGATGTGGGGATACATAGTAGTCCAGCAGAGGTTGAGCGGAGGGAGCGGGAGGGAGTGTATTCTTGGAGGAGGTCGCAGAGATAACTGGGGGCTAGGTTGTGGAGAGCTTTGTAGGTGAGTAGGGTTTTGTATTGGATGCGGTAGTGTACTGGGAGCCAGTGAAGTTGAATGAGGACAGGGGTGATGTGGTCAGATGATTTGGTGCGGGTGATGATCCGGGCGGCTGAGTTCTGAATGATCTGCAGTCTGTTGATGAGTTTGGTGGGGAGTCCGGTGAGGAGGGCGTTGCAGTAGTCTATGCGTGATGTGACAAATGAGTGAACTAGGATTTCAGTGCTGGATTGGGTCAGTGATGGGCGGAGTCTGGCGATGTTGCGGAGGTGGAAGAATGCAGTCCGGGTGATGTTGTGAATATGGGGTGCGAATGAGAGGGTGTTGTCCAGGATGACGCCGAGGCTCTTGACTTTGGAGGAGAAGGGTACTGGGAATCCATCGATAATTATGAGTGGAGCTGGGGTGTGTTGTGATTTAGTGAGGGTGGATTTGGATCCGATGAGCAGGGCCTCGGTCTTGTTTCCATTGAGTTTCAGGAAGTTCCTGCTCAACCAGCTCCGGATCTCTTCCAGGCACGTGATGAGGGAAGTGGGGGGATGGCAGCGGTGGGTTTGGTGGAGATGTAGACCTGTGTGTCGTCAGCGTAGCAGTGAAAATGAACCCCATGGTGACGGAGGAGTGTGCCCAGCGGGAGGAGGTAAGTGGTGAAGAGGAGTGGACCCAAGACTGACCCCTGGGGGACACCCAGTGAGACACCTGAACACCCAGACTTGTGGTTGCTTAGTTGAACAAATTGTTGACGGCCGGTGAGGTAGGATGTAAACCAGGAGAGTGCAGCACCAGTGATCCCAATACCAGCTAGGCGGTCCAGGAGCAGAGGGTGGGAGATGGTGTCGAATGCTGCGCTGAGATCGAGGAGGATGAGAATGGTGAGTAATCCAGAGTCGGCTGCAAGGAGGAGGTCGTTGGTGATTTTGACTAGGGCTGTTTCAGTGCTGTGTTTTGGACGGAAGCCAGATTGGAACGGTTCGTGGAGATTGTTAGTGTCGAGGTGGGACTGTAGTTGTGCGGCAACCACCCTTTCAAGTGTTTTGGAGATGAAAGGGAGATGGCATACATGGCATTTTATGTCTTGGATGAGGGGGTGTTGCGGCTGGCGAGGGCTGCTTGGAACGACGTTTTTGCTCTCGAGGACAGCCAAGAGCCATGAGTGGAGCAGAGACACTTTCGCCATGCTGCATACAGACAGTTTTTCCTGTGGCAGCATGGCCGCCTCGGAGTGGGCAGAAGGGTGGTCATACCCAGCTGCTGTGTGTGGAAAGTGAGGGACACTTTTCCCGACTCCATGGGCCAGTACACGGGCTTCAGAGTGATACGATTAGATGTTTAGCTATTGTAAATAAAAATCTTTGTATATAGTTTTAAAATGTTTCCGCCTTTTTTTATACGACTGCAGTTTATACACCTGAATGTTACTTTATAAAGTAAATCAATTTACATCTGTAGCCGAAAATAATGAACCTAATACAATTGTCTACCACCTGGAGATTACCTATGGATGTGCGCAACACCTAGTTTTTTATCTACATTTCAAAGAATTTCATTAAATTTGTTATATGTATCTGTAGTTTGTTATATTTGTTCAATGAAAGACACAAAAAGATTTATTTTGTTATTGAAAAAAAAAGAGCAAGGCATAAGTGGCGTGGCTATTGGGTGGCTTGTGGGTTTTCTGGAAACATGTTTCCTCGTGCTAGTTGCACCCTCACAAGCTCGGATGTGGGCGGTGGCTGAACAGGGGCAAGCAGGCCGAGCCGTCTTGGGTCACTAGCCCTCATCGTCACTGTTCGTGGCAGGCCAGTCCCACTTGCTATCCTACAGGACAGGATGGC
Organism: Gadus chalcogrammus; assembly: GCF_026213295.1. Classification (NCBI taxonomy): domain Eukaryota; kingdom Metazoa; phylum Chordata; class Actinopteri; order Gadiformes; family Gadidae; genus Gadus; species Gadus chalcogrammus. Next base: position 22,036,690 of record NC_079415.1, on the reverse strand, counting down.
TGTCTGTATCTCCCATATATAGCTGTACTTTTATTTCCTTAATTGTGCTGACTGTCCAGTTCTTTGACTTCTTGTTGTACGACCGTTTGTACCTGGTGTCAAAGGATGAGATGGATTCATTATTTAGCCCAACGCTTATGAACCATAATAAAGTTCTCTTGACATTAGTTAGTACAATTCTAACAACTTACATCGTGTGCCCTTCCCTATTGCGTGCTGCCTGACGTTGGTTGTGTTTGTTATAATCAATAGCCGCTAGAAGGGTTCGTGTCTTGTAAACAAAGGGTGTGTATCCCATGCGCTTTGCTGCGTACATCCAACCCGGTCTCACGAAAAGACGTGACACTGTCACGTTATTTAATCTATTGAAACGTGATCAGGATCACGTATTTTCAAATTTTTCGTGTTTACAAGCACAAATTTCAAACCCATGTATTTCAATTGGAAGTATTTGACGTGTCACCAGCACGACTTCCAAACTAAGGTTCTGTGCGGGAGCGTTCTCCCTAATGTCCCTTAAGGAGCTCCGTACAGTACATTTATTGTTAAAAATTGTGAACAATAGAGCCCGAGCCCGACCCGACCCGGCCCGCGGGTCTTGAAAGGCGCCTCTAAATTAAATGTATTATTATTATTATTATTATTATTATTCAGAATGCATTGGTTTACATTTCGTTCTTTGGAGCACAGATATTTTTATTTATTTATTTATTTTCAGTTTTTGAGGAGGTGCTTCAAAGATGCTAATTTTTCTGCAATAATCCAAAATCCAAAAGAAAAACCCGTTGGCTTTTTGTCAAGGGAAACCAGGGCGACGCTCACTTCCGGGTTGGGCAACATACGTCAGTCCTCCACCACGCTATACTGTAAAAACACATGTTCAAGTTGAATGATAATGCATGAATTTATTCTTTATTCTGCCATAGAATTTGTTTAAGGGGGGGGGGGGGGGGGGCATACAAGTCTTTGGCCATAGTGGATCCATATCTGTTCCGGAGCATTTCAGCACCCCGGGCAACAGCGCAGGGTTGCCTGCAAAAAACGTCCCGCCCACATACCGTTCAAAATCCACCCAAAATGTGTGTGTGTGTGTGTGTGTGTGTGTGTGTGTGTGTGTGTGTGTGTGTGTGTGTGTGTTTGTGTGTGTGTGAGTGTGTGTGCTAGTTTAGCGAAAGCAGCGTCCTTAGCAACCTGACGTCATTGAAACATGCGAGTGAGCCGATAAAATCTTCCTAATAACTATAAAACTAAAGATCAGACGTAATCACTGACTAAAGATTATGCAAGTAAAAAGTATATTTCTCGCTAGAAATGTTATTAGAAACAAGTTCAACGGTGATTCGGTCCTAAAATAGGCCTATTGCATTTCCCATTCGATTAATAAAGAAACCAATCCCGAGATATCCCCGGACCCATGCAAGTGAACGGAGCGTTCCACGGCATTGAGAAGACCCGTGTAATAAGACCCATAATATTTCTGTTTATGGCATAGATTTCTCCTCAGATTAGGCTAATTTATGTAATGATAAAATAAAAGTAAAAACGCTCGATAGCAAAGGCCCGGCCCTGAGGATAGTGATGGGGAAAATATCGAACCGACCCGGCCCGCGGGTCGGGTCGGGTCGGGCTCGGGCTCGGGCAGAGAATCTAAACACTGACTGGAACTACTTAGCAGGGTCTGGTAGGCCTATATCAGGAGATAATACACACCCTGCAGCCAATCAGAATACGAGTATTCCCCCCAGACTGTGGTATAAACAATAACAAAGAGTTTATAATCAACCCCTACGCATCAATATTAATGATAACCCATTATTACGGTATGACTTCTAGATGTCACGTCCGCTCGCAACACTGGACTTGCGAGGCATCGACGCGGACTTCCATTCACATTAGCCAAAAACAAGACAATAGATCTATGGCTAGATCAAAACATCAAGACATAGAATTCTAAAAAGATCAGATTAAGCAGCTACCCTTTTTTCTTTCGAGGTTTGCCTGAGCAGCGCACCTGCATTTAATAGCCTATATACGTGAATTGTCACAATTTCTCAGAATCAAAGGTGAAAGTAGAAACGGGTGGCCTAAAGCTGTCATATTGTTCACAATTTTTAACAATAAATGTACTGTACGGAGCTCCTTAAGGGCATTAGGGAGCTCGCTCCCGCACAGAACCTTCGTTTGGAAGTCGTGCTGGTGACACGACAAATACTTCCAATTGAAATACATGGGTTGGAAATTTGTGTTTGTAAACACAAAAATTTTGAAAATACGTGATCCTGATCACGTTTCAATAGATTAAATAACGTGACAGTGTCACGTCTTTTCGTGAGACCGGGTTGGTACATCAGGACGTGGTTCTGGAAACTCTCCAGGTCTGATGTGGTCCTATGTGGTTTGGTGGGAAATAGATAAGAATAACACCGTTAGCAGAAAAAACAGCTATGCTTTCCAATACATACACCGACAGTCACATAGTAAAGTAAAGTAAAGTAAAATAGTAGGGTTTGCAGTTGGCCAGGTCTGGAAATTATGTTTTATGCCCAAAACAGGCATCTCGGAATATGCATGTTCATTAATGAATAAAATTTCAATAGTTGGAACAACCTCAGTCAGTACATTCAGGTTCTCACCTAATTCTTGGAGTACATGTTGATGAACCAAGACCTGACCAACTGCATCAACCTCCTAATTCTTTGCTTAGTGAAATCAGGTGGTGACATTAAAATCATGTGGTGCATCTAAAAGTAATACCAACGAAAATGCTCACCTGAAGTTAAGAAACTTCTTCACCAGGTTCAACAACCTATTTTCCAGCACGACTGCAGTCAGTGCCTTGTGACATGCATAACCTGTAATCACAACACACAACACATAGTAAGTAAAATGGCTGCATCCATACAGGAGCAGAATCTGTTATCACAAACACATCACACATGGAGAATGAAATGGCTGCATCCATACAGGGGAATCAATTCTGCTCTTGTATTATTGTTCTTTAATTACCTTGTACGATCCAGGGCTTATCTCCACTGTCCCCGTCCAGGGGCTCATGTTCACAACAGCCGGTGGCCCAAACATGTTCATTACGAACGTGGTGTAGCACACCAACCCACATCAGCTACACAAAAATAAAAGAACATGAACCAGAGGTTCAAATTATATTGGACAGCATGACAAGTTATTGGAAATAAATACTAAGCAAGTTTATTCCATTTTCACATCTATGGAAACTGCCTGCTCTTAGCCGGCGTTGTTCCAAAGGAGCCTTAGGTTGTGTTTCAGCCCGCTTCTATGCAAATATCTCTGATGTGCATTGCCACAGTAGAATAGCCAGAACTCACACCTCTTGCCATATCCAACCCACTGAAACCCCTACCCCCCCAAAAAAATGCAGACTGTTCCACTGAGGTGTGGAAGGACACCGATGTCTGAATACAAAGCAGCATATGTGAATCACCCTCAGATTGATTAACCATATATAAATATTCTGCAAAGTTGCTGTAGATAGCAGAATGTTAAATGTGAAAAGGGCTTTAGTCAACAAACCTTGAACTGCTCCTCACTTTCTGCCTTCTTGCTGCACAACCAAAAATGGTTGACTATGTCCCTTGTCCACACCAGAAGGCCACTGTTCTCCTTTTTGGACCCAGCCTGAAGGTCAGAACATAATTGAAACACAAGAAATGTTTATTTACTTTTCAACCATGTCTTGTCACATCACAGTTATGCCAGGATATTAGAACAAACCAACATGCTTCATGTAAATAAACCCTCAATAATTCCAAGACACTTGTACTATGGGCATGAAGTTTCCCCATCCAAAGAGCACCTCCAACTTGACCGAACTTTTGAATGGCTTTAGATGACTCATGGCTGAGAGTACAGTATGGAACAATGTTGTAAAAGCTTACCCGGAAAAGTCTCTTGCTTGCTTGCTTCTTACTTTTTGCAGCATGCCAGATATCAAGTGAATGCTGGATACCCCAATCTTTGTACTTGCCACGCTCGGGATCTGTAAAAATAAAAATAAAAGATTAACACCAATGCTACAATTGACCAACTGGGGGTATCCATCTCGAATTGTGTTCAAGCTGGTGTCTTTTACTAAAAAACAACCGGTTCAGACAAGACGGTCTCTCTGCACAGACATAGAAATTATATGTTTACACTGACCCGGTCCTATTGATAAATCTCTGATATCCGTTTCCGTCCTAAATCAGGTGGTTGCTAACGACAGGCAGAATCCTACACATTTTCTAAGGACTTTTGAAGCCAAGACATCACATGGACATTAGCAAAATCAGGATGAGGAAGTCCTTACTTAGCAAGGCAGAGATCTGGGGGTGGGCATCAGTGACTACTTCTTTAATGGGAAGTTCCTGGAGCAGCACATCCATGGTCCTTGTAAAGCACTCCCTCTCCATGATCACAGAATTTCGGCTAGTCTCACGTTTGTCAACCGAAACAATGTAAACTATATCTCTGGAGTCTTGCTCTAGAGTGGTGTAGGTGCAAAACTGGGCACAATGACCTGCAAAGTAAGTACAGCTTGTCACCCTTCAAACAGTGGGAATACTCATAACCAAAAGCAACACACTTTACATTACCGAACTTACCAGGAGAATCCATTCTGCCATCACCTAGTGAATAGAGCAAACAGAAATAAAGAATATTAGAGCCGACATTCCCACTGGAATTTGACAGTTAGTTTTTCACGAATATATAAATGCAATCAAGAGAAAACTGACCCAAGACAACAACATGGTCCTTTTCATGCAAGCGCTCTAGGACTTCCACCCTGGTTTTCTCCCAGTATTCCTGCACAGGCTCTATGCAGTAGGCATCCTGCAGCCTGAAGTGTGTGCCCTCTGCAACCATACCCATGTTCATGAATTTGAACAGGAGGGCCACTTTTCTGTAGTTGTTGCCCGACAGCAGAATGTTCATGGACAGCATAAAATCACCACCCTGCATGCCGAACTTTAGTGTCGGCTGTGAATTCCACTGCCACACTGTGTGTCCAAAGGGACACAGCTAAAGAAAATAAATTAGTTATTAACACAAGATATTCATGCAATCACAAACAAATGTTCACATCTTTGACACATCTATGCACATCGTCACAGTTGCATTTAAAATCAACAGCTAGACAATCAGTAAGCAAATGGCCACACCCGTTTGTAAAAAAGGTTAGGCTATTTAAATACAAATTGTACCTCCTCTACAGGCAAGAGCCCCCAACTCCAATGTGCAGTTGTGAAATTATTTTGGGGGATGAGTTACCAAGATAGAAAATCACATAGACAAAAAAACAATAATAATAATAAATGACATTTATATAGCGCTTAATATGGTACTCTAATGCCGCTTTTCCACCGCACATGTGACTCGACTCGACACGACACGACTCGACACGACTCGACACGGTAGCAGCGCGGGTGCTTTTCCACCGCAAATAGTACCTCCGGGACGTGGGCGGGGTCGTCTGCGCGAAAGGGCCGTGACGTATTTTTGTACGCGACGCAAACAACACCTACGTAACCCACACATGGACAGAACCCACATAACAACAATGGAGAACATCGATGCGATGGTATTCGTGTTCGTATTATTAGCTGGCATGTTGAAGAAGTGGAATATGTTGGCTGCGGCGCTACTATGGCTGTTCTATCGTTACCAGCATGGTTGCCATGTCGCTCTCGTGACTTCGTCACACTCTCTGGCCAATCAGTGGCCGGCCGTCTGCCGACGTCACCTTTTAGCATCGGCTCAGCCGCTTGGAACCTAGAGCGAGGCGGTACTAGAAAAAGCAGCCACTTGAGGTACTAGATCGCGGTGGAAACGCAAAAAAGGCGAGCTGAGTCGAGTCGAGTCGAGTCGTGTCGAGCTGGTACCATGCGGTGGAAAAGCGGCATAAGACAATCTTACCCATTCCAAAATGACGCCAGTCCCTCTTGGTTTGAGATTGATCCGAAATGGCCGAGCACCAGGGCATGCTCCAGACTGTTTGTCCTTGTGGCTGCACTTTTCATGGGCAACTCAAGTGGTTGGCCAGTGTAAGGAGGTTGTCATTGAAGGCGATATTGGCTCTTTTACCAACCAGGTCCTCCTCAGACACAACTCTACGCTGCCCAGGAAGATTATCTGGTTCCTCATCAACAGGTTCTGGCATTTCAAAGTCCAGCACTGCTTCATCCAAACAAAGTTCAGGTAGCTGTAGTGTGTTGGCACAGACGTTCCTGTATAAATAGGAACACATTTTAATAAAGTACTTCATAATAAATGACATTGTTTCTTGCTAAAAACAAAAAACTGTTGTTTTAGCATCAGGGTACATGCATAATTGAATTCGAGGCAGTCCTAGTGGTAAAAGGGAACATAAACCTTAGATAAAGAGAAGGGACATACCTTAGATAAAGAGAAGGGACAAATCCATCATCGGAGCTGTCCCCATCATCCAGGTCCAAATTAACAGGGTCTTGCATGAAATCATCTATCTCAATGCTGGGGGTGAGAAAAACAAACATGTCATATACAAGGAAAGGTTTAGTGTGAGTAAATTAAATAGTGATGTACTGCAGAGAGATACTTACATCGAGTCCTGCAAGTTATTGGCCTGCCCCTCATCTGGAGAGTCGCACTCGTCCTCACCACAGCCCAGGGACTTCATGCTACAATGAATCATGTGTGGAAATGAAATTGTTAATGCATGAACATTTACTAGCCACTTGGATTTAATCTACCAGCCACCCAATAGTAAACCATTTATAATCCATTGATTGAAATCTACCCGTTCGAATTTACATCCTTACAAAGAATGAATATCTAAATGGGGATAAAAATACACTATTATATATAAAGACAGGCAGGCTACCCTGGCATGCACTTACCTTGTATCCAAACCCTCAATTGTTCCCTCTTCCTCAAGTGGCTGCACACCAAGATCTCGCTTGGTCAACTGTGTTTCGCTGTGTGTAAAACACGGTCGTCCATGATTGTGAATTTATTCATTACAATTCATTCGAATGAAGGCCGGGTGTACAAAAACGTATAGATATAACAGGAACTTACAGGTCAGAGTCCTCCGTGACACTTGACACCGGTGGTTGTTGTGGTCTTGGGCGCTTCTTGCTCGGGGTAGATCCAATTTGCCATCGCTTAAAACTGAGACAAAAGAAAATACGTTTTTTTTACAAACAGAAGACATAACATGGGTAAAGATAGAAGGCTGGAAGTTTCCGGTTACAGTTCTGTTCCCGACGAATATGTGCTAACTAGAAGAGGTCAGGGCACTGCATTAGTGCTGTTATGTGCCCCCGGACATAGCGCATGATACAGGCGACATTCGAAGGCCGATCGCGATATCTGAAAACACAACGATAACCTGGATTCAGAACGCAAACAAAACATGTTGTTTGGTAGCAAGTGACTGCTACGCTAAACCCCCACTAGCTAGCGAGCTAGCCATCAAGAAACCAAGCTAAAACACATACAGGGCTCACAATAAAACATTCGCGCAAACAGATTGTTCAACAGACTATCAAACCACATTACAAAGACGAAGTTCCCCCAAGGGTATGCTTACAATTTCAACAGCAACAAAGCCAAGTCGGCGTCCGTTTTGCAGTCTTCGGATTCCCTTACTTGACGCCATTCCGCAAAAGCTTGCCCTATGTTCACTCGTGAATGATCTCTACTCCGGTCCAACTTCTTCTTATTCTCCTTCTGTTCCGCCGACCGTCGCCTCTTGGGTCTCGTATGGGTCGATGGATCCATAATGAATGCAACAACTACCTCGCAACTGGCTGTTTATATACAGCCGGTGTCTGTGCCGTAAAGCATTTTCAAAACTACAATCTGACTACATTTTCGAGGATACTTCCGCTGCGTCACATCCGGAATGGCTCGGTCTGAACACATCAAGTTGCATATGCGCTTTTTCACTGTAGAGGCGACATGGGAAAATGACACCCACCAATCGACCCAGAAATGGATGCAGAACCATCAGCATAACTTTCAACCTGCATACTTAATGTAATTTTGGCTAAAAAAGTTGCATAGTGGGCCTTTAATTGGAAGCCAATGGAGTTCACGGAGGACAGGTGTGATGTGTTCTCTGGAGCGGGTACCAGTGAGGAGGCGTGCAGCTGAGTTCTGGACGTATTGAAGTTTTTTGAGGACTTTGCTGGTGGTGCCGTAGAGAGGACCATTGCAGTAGTCAAGCCTGGATGAAATGAAAGCGTGGATGAGTGTCGCAGCAGCGGTAGTTGACAAGTTGGGGCGGAGGCGGGCGATGTTTCTGAGGTGGAAAAAGGCAGTTTTGGTAATATGGTTAACATGGGGGAGGAAGGAGAGAGTGGGGTCCAGGATAACTCCAAGGTTACGGATTTTGGTGGAGGGGGTGATGGTGGAGCCGTCAATGTTAAGGGTGAAGTTCAGAGTGAAGTGAGTGAGGGTGTCAGGACCAATGATGAGGATTTCGGATTTGTTGGAGTTGAGTTTGAGAAAGCTGTTTTGCATCCAGTTCTTGATGTCAGTCAAACAGTTGGAGAGGGTTGAGAGGGTGGAAGGACTGATGGTTTCGGCGTAACAATGGAACCGGAGTCCATGGTGACGGAGGATCTGACCAAGAGGAAGCATGTACAGAATGAAGAGGAGTGGACCAAGCACAGAACCCTGGGAGACACCGTGGATGAGAGGAGTAGTGGCTGATTGACAGTTGTTGATGGCGATGAATTGGCGATGAATCCGAGCCAGGAGAGGGCGGTGCCAGTGATGCCAAGGGTGGATTGGAGACGGGAGAGGAGAATGGAGTGATTGATCGTGTCAAAGGCAGCACTGAGGTCAAGGAGGATGAGGATATTTAGGGAGCCAGTGTCAGAGGATAGCAGAAGGTCATTGGTCACTTTGAGGAGGGCAGTTTCTGTACTGTGTTTTGAGCGGAAACCGGATTGGAAGAGTTCAAAGAGGTTGTTGGTGTCAAGGTAGGTGATGAGTTGTTTGGCAACAACACGTTCCAGGATTTTAGACAGAAAAGGTAGATTGGAGATGGGGCGATAGTTGTTGTGGGAATCAGGATCCAGGCCGGGTTTCTTTAGTACGGGGGTGACTGATGCAAGCTTTAGGGAGGACATGGCCGGAGGATAGAGAGGAGTTTACAGTGTTAGTGATGAGGGTGGAGAGAATGGGGAGACAGGCCTTTAGAAGTGTGGTGGGGAGCGGGTCCAGGTTGCAGGTTGTTGATTTCATGGTTGAGACTATGGAGGAAAGATCAGAGGAGGTAGCAAATGTGGAGAAGGATTGACCGGTGGTTAGGGGGGGATCCGGTTTGGGACGTAGGGCGGGGTCGATGGTCAACTGGCTGTGGATTGTGCTGATTTTATCATTGAAGAAGGATAGGAAGTTATTGCATTTTTCAACTGAGAAGGAGTGAGAGATGGTATCCAATGGCTTGCGGAGTGTGTTAATGGTGTTGAAGAGGGTCCTTGGATTGCTGCTGCCAGACTGGATAATTCCAGTAGGAGGAGCGGGCTGAGTTCAGGGTGTCGTTGTATAGTTGGAGGTGTTGTTTGTACATTTCCTGGTGGACGGTAAGACCTGTTTTGTGGGCAAGCCGTTCCAGTTGGCGTCGTTTGGATTTGAGATGGCGGAGTTCGTCAGTGTAACATGGGGCAGAGTGGGAGAATGAGACCAATTTAGACTGAACAGGTGCAAGCTGGTCAAGGCAGGATGAGAGGGATGAGTTATAGCAGTTAACCCCTCTCTCTATCCATCCCTCTCCCCCCCTCTCTCTCTCCATCCCTCTCTCTCTCTCTCTCTCTCTCTCTCTCTCTCTCTCTCTCTCTCTCTCTCTCTCTAGAGATATGTTCTCTCTATCTCTCTCTCTCTCTCTCTCTCTCTCACTAGAGATATTTTCTCTCTATCTCTCTCTCTCTCTCTCTCTCTCTCTAGAGATATGTTCTCTCTATCTCTCTCCAAGCACACACTTATTGAAGGCAACAAGTATAATATTGACCTGGGTGCTCCTGGCTGTTTTGATAAAGGCAATGGTAGCCTGCACAAAGGGACCCCCGGGGTGTTATGTCTGTCTGTCTGTCTGTCTGTCTGTCTGTCTGTCTGTCTGTCTGTCTGTCTGTCTCTAGAAATATGTTCTCTCTCCATAAATATATTCCCTTAAAGGCCCACTATGCAACTTCGGGAATTTCTTCGCTGTTTTCTTGGTTTTGGCACGCACATTTCTCTACACAGCGCCCCCTACAGCTTCGTAGTAGATATTTTACAACACTGTCGTAACAACTCGTTGACGACCCTTCCCCATGCACTTCTACGCGAGCCATGAGCATTTGTTTTCAAAGAAGCCGGCGAATGCGTGGAGCCATGTCCGAAGTAAATGTTCATAAAGTGTAGGCAAGGTTATACATTTTTAAAATGGTGTATTTGTATTGCAATAAACATAAAGCCATCCTTTTTATAGTTGACGGGGAGAATTGATATCCTAGATTATAATTGTTTTATCTTAGGTTGAACAGAACAATCAGTGTGAGAGTGTTGGCCAACATAATAATCTAAATAAACAAGAACCTGGATTCGGGGATTCAGTCTGTATCTGGGGGACGAGACAGACGAACAGCAAAACACCAATGGAAACAAAGGTGTTTATATGGCTGCAACCAAGCAAGCTAGAAACATACAGGGCTCACAACAAAACGGTCGAGAAAACTATTTTTACAGGGCTCACAACAAAATGGTTGAGCAAACACATTTGTACAGAGACTATCAACATCAAGAATACCACGAGGACAAAGTTCACCCAAGGGTACTTTCAATTTCAACACGGCCGTGCAACACGGCCAAGTCGGAGTCTGATTTGAAGTCTTCTTTTTCTTTCAGTTCACGCTATTCCTGAAAAGCTTGCCCAACGTTTACTCGTGTCTGGCCTCTCTGTCGGTCAGTCTCCCCTTTCTCTTCTTCTGTTCCTCCGTCATTGGGTTTCTCTGTCTCTTTTTAGTCGGCTGATCTATGATGAATGTAACAATCCCTTAGTTACTTGTGTTTAAATCGACCCAGAAATGGATGCAGAACCATCAGCATAACTCTCAACCTGCATACTTAATGTAATTTTGGCTAAAAAAGTTGCATAGTGGGCCTTTAAAGATCCATCTATTTCAAATGATAACAATGTTTTGGCAGCTACTTATTCAGCCAATGGTGCAAGTATAATTGTCACATTTCACTAGTCAAAAGCTGGAAGTATTATATTGTATATTTCATTCCAATATTTGAAGTATTTAGTTTGATTTTGATTTAAATATCAATATCTAGTTCATAACTACAGTTTCCGCACGCTCATTAAGTGCCCTCATCCTCTACCAATCAATAAATCCACAGCAATAAGTTGAAAACCATCGGTAAAGCAATAGTTTCTGGACACATAATATTTTGGCTATAATTCTGTAACTAATAGCATTCAACATCTATGGGAGAACAATATTTATGTATACATGTGATAATATCTGTAAATCCACTTTGTTTGTACAGACATATTACTTTTGGGCAACCAGGAAGGTTGTTCCACAGTTTCAATATGGAATATTGAAAAGTAATTAACTTTGTACAATCTTGTAACTCCCAATTCCTCGCTCTTTCTCTCTCTGTCTGCCTGCCCTGTCTGCCTGCCCCCGGTAGGCCCTCCCTCACCCCGGACAGATAGAACTCAGAGAAGTTTCTGTAGTCGGCTGATACGTATGTAGTATGCCCAGCCACCATATTTGTAGTTCTTGGTAGTGAATCCAACCCCCCCTCTCCCCTCCCTTCGATCCCCCTTCGTAGATCTCCTCCTCGTCTCTTCCTCCTGCCTAAACCCTCCTCGTAAATCCAACCCCCAGCCTCTCCCACAACACATCTCTTTCTCTCTGTCGCTATCTTTAACAACGATAACTTCTATTTGTAGTTCCCCTTATCATCCGAGGAACACATAGGACTATCTGTGTATATATACATGTGCACACAGCGCGGAGAAAGAGTGTACTGAGAGCGCAAAATGCGGTTA
>NC_079415.1:21684638-21719638 GCF_026213295.1 Gadus chalcogrammus | reverse complement strand
TTATTAACACTCATTTATGTTGTGCTTAATTGTGTCTAAAGGTGACCCTTTATAATCCCCACTACACACACATTAGATGATGGAAAGCTAGATACCGTTGGTGGATGATGGTGGATTTGGGTTTGAGGTTTGTATGTTTGTGGGTAGAGATAGTTAGTTGAAGTCCATGACTGAATGTTGGAATATTTATGCTTACACTGAGGAACACACACACACACACACACACACACACACACACACACACACACACACACACACACACACACACACACACACACACACACACACACACACACACACACACACACACACACAAACACACACACACACACACACACACACACACACACACACACACACACGTTTAATCGTCAAGATATAATCATTGACCTTCAATGCTATACGTAGATAACAGATATTATGTGATTCTGATTACGATTTATGAGACTGCATTCGTATCAAAGAAGGAGAGATATAAAGTTTGTACGTGTGTTTGTGTTGCTCCACTGTGTGTTCATGTGTTTGTGTGTGTGTGTGTGTGTGTGTGTGTGTGTGTGTGTGTGTGTGTGTGTGTGTGTGTGTGTGTGTGTGTGTGTGTGTGTGTGTGTGTGTGTGTGTGTGTGTGTTTGTGTGTGTGTGTGGAACACACTCAAGATTAGATATCATTCCAGAGGGGCAACATCCATGTTGATATATAACTAAATGCTCACAGATAGAAACCTCAGTTCACAAACGTTATCACACTGAACCCTCAATCCTTTAGTGGTTTAAAACGGGCTTGGTTTTTTGTCTATTACGAGCATATGGAATATGCTGAAGAACGAAAACATAACATGTCTTCCAAAAAATAAGATATCAAACAGATGGATCAACCATGGATGGACACGTTGGGTTAATGCTCAACAACAGATGCCTCCCTACCTTGGTATAGAGTGTGACCTTTGACTCCTCCGCTCCAGCTTTTTCCTCTCCCTTCCCCTCAGAAGACGACGAAGATGACGATGAAGAAGAGGACGAAGACGAGGACCTCCTGTCCAGCACCTCGTCTCTCCTCTTCCTCTCCAGTTCCTCTTCCTCCTCCTTCCTCTTCCTCTCCAGCTCCTCTTCCTCCTCCGTCCTCTTCCTCTCCAGCTCCTCTTCCTCCTCCTTCCTCTTGTTCTCCTTCTCTTCCTCCTCCTCCTTCTTCTTCTTCTTCTTGTCCTCTTCCTCCTCCTTCCTCTTCTTTTCCTTCTTCTTCTCCTCTTCCTCCTCCTCCTCTCTCTTCTCCCTGCTCTCCTCTCCTCTCCTGACCTTCACAGAGTCTCTCTCCACCCGTTTGTTCCAGTGCTCTATCCGTGCGTCGATGCCCTGCTCTCCGTCCGCCTCCTCATCCTCGGAGCTTGACGAGGAGGACGAGGAGGAAGAGGTTGAGGAGCCGCTCTTGGCGGGGAGATGGGGCGCCGGGAGCTCGGGGGGGCTGGGGATGCGGCTGACGGCGCGCGTGTTCTCGTACTGGCCGGTCAGGACGTCGGGGTCCTCGTAGAAGGCCACCAGGTCGTCCACCATGTCGCTGGGCACTTCGTACTCCCCCGTGCTGGTGTTCTCGTAGATGCTGTCCATGGCTGCTCTGAGGAGGTGTAAGGGTTGCCTGGTTGTGTCAGGACGGGGGAGAGCCGGGTTGGCAGCTGCTGGTGGCAAAGGGACTGGGATAGGAGTGGTGAGTGGCCGTCGATGCCCACGGAGGATGGCCGGGAGCAGAGGAGGACTTTGGACGCTGTGGGTAATAAAACCTCAAGGGAGAGGAGGAGCACTGGCTGTTAAGGGCCCTTCCCTGGTCGCCTCTGATTGTGTTCTATGGTCAGGTATACAGTATATGGTTTTTGTAATGTTTTTCTTTATGAATCAGAAACTGTAGTTTATTGCCTGTCGTTGTCTTTCACTAACAAAGGATTTGTCTTGGTTCGTTGTTGCGAATTAGCGTTAGCTACAAATATATATATTTTTTAATGCAATGCATATGACAAATTGCATGCTCTGTCAGTATTTGTCCCTATACTAGTTAACCATACAAAATAACCAACTCACTAAATCTATACAATAATATACAAAATACATGTTGGATAAAAAAAGATATCATAACAATTTGATGTTTGAATAGAATATGTACATTTGTGATCGATTGTGTGCCTTTAGGCCATCAGCCTATGGAAAAGGGCCATTTATTCTTTTTCAGTTTGAAGAAATGTATTATTCTATATTTCTTATTCTTGTGTTAATATACATTTTATTATTCTAATTGTGTTCTATTGTTTTTCTTTAAGCTTCATACCTACTGGGTAGGTGAACCCTGCTTTACTAGGAATTACTCAGAACGTTGTTGTACTGTGAATCTGATCAATAAACGGTTCAATCAAGGACTTGTGGTGGCACCGTGATCGAGGAGATACGGCGTGAGCCCCAGAGTTTGGTTCTTTACTACAGTTATTGTGCTTTTCATTTATTGGTCGTACGAGAGGTGAAGTATTTGTTGTTTGCTACTTTTGTTTACAGATTAAATTTCTACAAGTCTAATTGTGTATGCATCTCCTCCAGGTTGTATGTTCTCTGTATTATGTGTGTTGAATAGAAATTTAGTTAACACAACTGACTTTTTTTTGGTGTCATGAGCAGAAGGATCTTTCAACAGAGAGGGTAGGGCCAACTACAGTTCACTGTAAGCATTAACAAAGTACAATCTTCTTATCTTATCTTATCCGTCTCTTTTTAACGTTTGAGTGGAAACATTCGTAAATTGGCGATTGACTCGTGTAGTAACTCTGCAACTAACCATTACTTACAACCATTTTACTAACACTATTAACCCTAACCATAATAACCATGTTACTATACTAACCTTTTTACTTACACTACTAACCCTAACTATAAAAACCCTAGTACTGTCCATACTAACCCTTTACTAACACTACCAAACCTAACTATAATAACCCCATTACTAACCATACTAACCCTTTTACTAACACTGCTAACCCTAACCCTAACTTTATTAACCCTATTACTAACCATACTGTAATGGCGAAAAACCGTGGTTGGGTTTTTCCCATAACCCCAAGATCCCAAGTTGTCCTTTTGCCACACGGAGAAAGCTGGTGATGGCATTGTTTGACGCGCAGTTTGTGTCCAAAAAAGAGTGAGAGTTTGACTGTCCAAGGCCGTCATTTGGCCGTCATTTATTGTAAATAAAATATAACAAATTAAGGATGCATATATATCAAGTTGCACAGTTCACAAACAGACGGTCAATAACTGTATCTGCTTGCCAGCCTTCTCCCTGTCTTCTCCCTGCACTTCCGTCACCTATTTAAAGGGTGCATTATCAGCACCTGTCGCAGGTGTGCACTCACCAAAGGTGTGAAAGAAGGAGAAATTAGTAAGTCACTCAAATCATAAAAAATGTAAATGCGGCTCCTACACACCGGCCCCTATTTGTTCTCTATAGAACCAATTACTCAAATTAATAATAAAGGAGCCATAAGAGGGGCAATTATCGTTGAAGTAAATAAGCACTTAATGCTTTTAGGTATATGTAATGCATAGTTGTTGTTTTTTCAGAAGGTGTGAAAAAATATATACATTGCATTCCTTTGAAAGGTGATCAGGAACCCTGGTCACTCTTCAGCTTCAAGGATTGGGCACAGTTTGGTAATGGGCCTCTCAAGGACTGAAGTCTGTGTCTGGAGCTTCACTGACCGCACCAGACCCCTTGCATCAGGTTTGGTCTCCAGCACTCTTCCTAATGGCCAGGACCCTCGTGGAGCGGTGGGGTCAACGACCAGGACAATGTCTCCGATGCTCAGATTCCTCTTTACTGCAGTCCATTTCTGTCTCTCCTGCAGCAGTAGAAGATACTCTTTAGTCCACCTGTGCCAGAATAGATCAGCCATGTACTGGACCTGTTTCCAGCGGCGCCTGGCATAGAGGTCGGACTTCAGGAAGGTTCCAGGGGGTAGGATTGGCTGGGTTTTCAACAGGAGGATGTGATTTGGAGTCAGTGGCTCAAGGTCATGTGGGTCTGAGGACACTGTGGAGAGAGGACGGTTGTTCAGGATTGCCTCCACCTCGCAGAGCAGCGTTTGAAGGCCTTCATCATCGATGGACTGCTGATGGAGAGTGGAGTTCAGCACCTGGCGGACAGATCTTATGAGCCTTTCCCAGACTCCGCCATAGTGTGATGCTGCTGGTGGATTGAAACTCAATTAGATTCCATCTGGGAGCAGGGCATCTTGGATTTTCTGCTCATTCAGTGACTTCAGGGCCTTCTTGAGCTCCACGTCAGCACCCCTCAGGTTGGTTCCATTGTCGGACCTGATGTGCTTAACTTGGCCCCTCCTGCAGACAAATCTCCTCAAAGCATGGATGCACGAGTCCGTGTCAAGTGAAAAAGCAACTTCAAGATGAACAGCTCGACTAGATATACAGGTAAAAATAACTCTGTACCTTTTGATGGTGGTTCTTCCTCGCTTCACTACAATTGGGCCGAAGTAGTCCAACCCGACATTTGTAAAGGGGGGGAGGTCAGGTAGGATTCTTTCCAGCGGCAAATCCGCCATTTTCTGTTCACCTGCTTTTCCCCTTGCACGCCGACAAACGACACATCTTGAGAGCACCGTCCTTGCTACTGAGTTGCCCTGTACAATCCAGTACTTTTTCCGGAGCTCTGACAGCATATGGTTTCTGCCATTGTGGCCACAGCGTTCATGGATGTGTCTTAAGAGCAGTATGGAAACGTGTGAATCTTTGGGCAAGATGCAGGGGTGTTTTGTTTCCTCGGGCATTGCAGATTTGTGCAGTCGGCCACCTACTCTTAGAATGCCCTCGTCCAGCACAGGATCAAGCCTGCAGATCTTGCTGCCCTTGGGCACTCTAGGCGGGGTCATCTCTAGTGTTGCTATTTCAGCAGGGAATGCTCTTCTTTGCATGTACGTGATGACTGACCTTTCTGCCTCTGCCATGTGCTCTTCCTTGTTCATTTTCCTTTTTAGGCTCTGGAGGCGCTGTTCTGCAATTTGGCTATTGTTTGGCATACAGACATCGGCCTTTCTGAAGGGCAATTTCAGATTGTAATGTCCATCATTCAGAACTGCCTCGTTTGCCATTTTCAAAAATCCTTTGTCCTCAATGGAAATTTCACTTTTCTCCTCAGATGCAACTTCATTCAAATCTTGATTGTACTGGGAGATCAGAAGCTCTTCCAGCCTTGCCACTGAAATCCTATTCACAGTAACACTCCTTACATTGCCAGTTCCCTTTCTAAGTGGCCCATTTACCACCCACCCCAGTAGTGTTCTGACTACATACACAGCAAAAATTGGAGTGTTGAATTTTCGGTGTTAAACATTTCTGAGTTGTTTTTCACTCCCAGAGTGTAATTTTAACACATTCTGATTTAAATGGTGTTCAGAGTTGGAGTTATATGACAGAGTTGATCACATCAGTGTTAACGCAACTCTGCAGAGATGTAATTAAAGGTTGGGCATGGACTTCTCTTTTTCGGCAATTTTTGCAAAATTACTTGAAATCCTTATCATAACCCACTTACAGACACTGAGTTAGAAGTATTGGCATGAAAATTAAACAAGTCAATCATCTGTGGAACGGGCAGGGCTCGAAAAACTCCAATGATTTCCAGAACCACCGAGTGGCATTGGAAGTTGTAAGTGCGTCAATCAAACGGTCGTACTGCACACCCCTCCCCCTTCGTGTATACCCAACCTTTAAGTTCCGCCCATGCATTTCACGTCTACGGTTGGAGACAGAGGAGGCAAGTCTGGACATTTTCTACCACTCATGCAATACTACACAGTAAGTGCATTTAAGTCAAATTTACTGAAAAATCAATTTATGCTGTGTATTTCAGTGTGTTTAATGCCAGGACTGATCAGCAAATTGGTGCACTTGATTAGCCACTTAGCAGACTATGCTAATTGGCTAAGCTAACCACGTGTTACTAAAACCGTCTCCTATTTCATCAATGACGATTTAACAATTCACATGCAAGTTTAAAGCGATAGAAAGACCAGCTTTATGATTTTTATTGTATAAATCTCGTTTGAGGCCGATTTTTGGGCTTCACTATGTTCATCGAAGGGGCTGCATGTCCGAACTTGTCCCTACACGCAGACGGGCGTTTCACGTGTCTATTTGTCGGTGTGACCGGTGTACCACTGTATTTGGTGACCCATCATCAGATTATGTGACCTGCAGTGTTTTCGGAAAAGGTATTTTCGGATAATTTACTTAATTAAAAGTTTATAAGTATTTGAAGTACTAAGTTAAAGCTAAAGCACAAAATGGCTTTTCCCGCAGTCTGCCCATTCCCGCCGTCCGCCCATTCTGACACGCATCGTAACTAAATACATCTTTAAAATTTTACCTGCGTTCAAAAGATTTAACATATCTACACACTTGTATCTTCAATAAAATAATTTATACTTTATTCAGAATCACGGTTTGAGTTCCATATCGCTTAGTTTTCAGTTGATGGCATTGGACAGTGAGTACGTCAATCAAACCGTTATACTGCATTCCCCCTTCCCCTCACCCGTTCGTGACCGCTTCGTGCACGTACTCAAAGCTCGTGACCCAGAGCAAGCTTCTGTTTGTTGTTATCCTGCGGTAGCTACTGGAGCTAGCTAACTAGCTAATCCACATTTGGACCTAGAACTAGAAGACAACCCTAAACTCCCACTGAGCTAGCCTGGCTCGCTCTTGCGCATCTGTGTTCGCGCTTGTGCATGATTGTGCGTCCATGTACTTGGAATGGGTGGAGTCAGCGTTGAAGGAGAGGGACCATTCCAGTTGTGTGTTTTCAAAATCTGCTGGCGTTTCGCAAATCCCATATCCAACCATTAAAACTCAACTTCACAGTCGCACCAACGTGAACCGCTAGCCGTCATGTTTATTGTTTAATGGGAAAGAAGGGTCGCATGGACTATACGTCATCCAGCTCAGTTTGCGTAGCCGTGCGTGTGCGTGTGTCGGGTCATTAGCATCTGCACCGTGGCCTGAGTACACCTCCCAAGTGTGCTCAGGCCAAGGAAGGGAAGTGGACTTGAGTACAGTTGATGCACTCACACTAGCCAAACAATCTAGACTTGAGCAAGGTACAGGTGTGAGATGCACCCTCACACACACACACATATTCTAGTTTTTACCGTTCTTCCATTTAAATGTTTATTTACTTTGTCAAACTTCCTTGCATGTCTCAGTAAAAATGCTGGTCCAGGTGAGGTACGGCCAACAGCAGAAATATGTGAAGTTGGAGGAGGATGAAGGACGGTTTGACTTCCTGCAATTCCAGGAAAAAGGTTTAAAACCACACCCATGTTATTTTAAATGCTCATTCTGTAAGCTCCGTAATGTTGTGTTTTCTGATGCCTTTATCAGCCTCTTTTAAACTATAAATAGGGTTAAATCGAAAAGTCAGTTCTGCAATGTGTGCTTCATAGAGTGTAAAGCATAATATACACCAATACAGATAAAAAAAAAATGCCAATCATACATTTTTTAATTTGCACTTAAGAGGGAGGGGGTTGTGAGGGGAAAATGCTCTAGGTCTATTGAATGATTATACCAGGGACGTGCACAGGAATTTTGAGGGGCAGTTGCTCTGACCTGAAAAAAGGGCACCCCCCCCCCCCCCCCCCCCCCCAAAAAAAACTTGCAGGCTATATGAAGGACTGAGAATAACAGGGTCTTTATTAATATATAATTACAAATAAGTAAAACACTGAAATAACTACTACTAACGATAACGCCCGCGCGGCAACTCGCCGCCTCCATTCATTTCAATGGGGGAAGGGCGGCAGAGGGGCGGCGGCAAAAGCGGCTGTTGCCGCGCGGCAGAGTTTGCCCTCCCCCTACTGACTTTCACTCTCAGTGCCCGAACGGAATTGAATGAGGCAACGGATACTTTATGAAATGTTTCGAGTGGCGATTTTTATAGGCCTACATGAAATTCTGCATCCATTAAATGATTAAAAAAAAAAAACTTTTTTTTTTTTTTCCTCGGAAGGGCAACCTGAGTCGAGGAGGGCATATGGGCAGTTGCCCAAGCAACCTGAGCAACCCCCCTGTACAGTGCTGATATTTAATAGAAAGTTATTCGCTGTGAGGCAAGAAACACTGCTGACTTAAAAAGCACATTCAGTTTTATCTTATCTTTTCTAGTCATCGAGAGATTTTGCCTGCCCACTGATGCTAAAGTAACATACAAGGATGCAACAGGGACAGAAGTTGATGGAGAAATATTCAGCGACCTCGTTGGACAAGGCAATGTGGTGCTGACAGTTTTCTCAGATCAGGGTGAGATATAAAGGCAGGCATAATTAAGCACTACACCTTACAGAATATAATTACTAACATGTTTTCTATTCCTTTAGAATTCTCTGACAGCTCCTTATGTTCTGCTTCTGGGCTGTCTGACTCAAGCTTCAGCTCAAGTACATCAACTGTGAACATAGATGAGGTCTATAGCAAGAGACAAAGAATCGAGGATACACGTAATCGTGATGCTGCGTCTGCCAAACAGGTTTCTTAATACTTCTTAATACATTTTTACACTCTTGAGTCTTTAGAAAAGCTTTTTAATCGCATGTTTGTTATTCTCATGTTTTTGTTTTTTATTAGTTGATTGAAGCTGTGCTGAGAGGCAAATCCGGAGGTGAAGAAGTACTACAGGAGTACCAAACAACAGAAACCCTGACAGATGCTGCAAGAAGACAGATGGTTAACATCCTGGTGGCTCACATGATTGACAATCATGGGTATGTTTCTTTCATATTGTCTTTATTTGTGCCAAATGACTGCATGGTCATTGTATTAAATGTACTCATTTACTAATTGAATATCTCCTCTCAGGCACCTTCCCACTAAAGAAACCAGAGAGGATTATGCACATGGGATAGTGATGCTGTTCCCTTCCCTCAGGGATCCATATTCCAAGAAGGGCTATGTAATAGTCATTATTATTGTTTACACTTTCATGTAATGATAAAAAACTGTGTGGATGACATTGATATTTGAATTCCGTGAGATTGCTCATGAGCCTGGTATGACAACACATTTCATTTATTTTTATTTCAGGAACACTTCTATGATTCTGCAAGCAGCACAGGATACATTTCTTGGCGTCTGAAAACAGTTCAGAGGAAGATTCGTCAAGGATCTGCAGTGCCACCAAATAGCGCTATTTGCTTTTCTCCAGGAGGCCCAAATTTCCAAAGAACTGTTCATGTTGAAAGGCAGCTTGATGGTGATGCTTGCCAAGAGGCCATGTCTTTGCTCAACCATACCACAGACAATTCCCTGATTTTCCAGAAGATGAGAGAGACCTTTCTGCACCGTCAGAAGCTCGTTAATGACCCAGGCAGAAGTGTTGATATCCTCTCCAGCTTCCCAAGATTCCTGGATACAAAAGGATTGGTAAGTTTGAGATGTTTTAGAATGGCTAGAAATTGTAAAGTATTTCCTGTAGTTGAATATCTTCTTTCTTAAAGGTGGACCAAGACTTCACTCTCCTATTTGATGATGACACATCCTCCAGGCTTCTTCAGAAATGGGATTTGTTCTTCAAGCCAAATGTCATAAAAGAGGCTAAGCAGCTCACTTCAACACCAGAGTTGCGTCACTTGGTGCAGTCAGCAGAAAGTCCCCAAGGAGATGATCTTGATGAGGAAACAAGTGAGTTTTTGTTTTAATGCATTTGCTATAATTGCAGTTGAACTCTAACAATAATAAACAATATTTCCTTTGTTTATTCTGTGTATCTCTTGAGCGTTGATCAAGAGATACACTCATTTTTGGATAAATGTGACTAATAGATGGATGACTGTTTAAAACTTTCTCATAATGCCTCCTTGTTCTCATTCAAACTTGAAAAGTATTAAATTTGAAGTTTTCAGTTAATTATTTTGTGTCTCTTGGTCCTCAGCCTACGACCAAGAAATGGCCTCTCTGTTGTTGCTGTTACATCTCCTTCCACCACCTCCAGGGGGACTGAAGTCTCCAAAAATGAGTGCATCTGATGCAGTTGAGAGACTTGTTGTCTTTCATAAGGTATTTATATTATTACGTTGATTATAATAATTGTCACGTCACCTTCTTAGCCACATGTAAATGAGGGTTGCTAAAAAATTGGATGGTATTTTAATTAAGTCTTCATTCCCATCCTGCACTAGCCAATGAGAAGTACTAGTAGCATTAGTATTGAGGTTTTGCCAGAGTCTGTGTTAAGACGGATGTCGTTTACAACTTTAATGAGGGCGGTCTCAGTGCTGTGCAGGGGTCGAAATCCTGATTGGAAGGTGTCATAACAACCAGTTGATGCCAGGAAGTGATTAAGTTGCTGGAGGACAACTTTCTCAATGATTTTACTTATGAAGGGCAGATTTGATATTGGTCTGTAGTTGTTAATAATAGAGGTATCTAGGCTCCGCTTTTTTAAAAGGGGTTTAATAACTGCAGTTTTCAGGGCTTTTGGGAAGTTGCCTGACTGGAGAGAGTTGTTAACTATCTGCAATATGTCTATTGCTAGGCAGTCAAAAACATTCTTAAAGAGGTTGGTAGGTAAAGAATCAAGGCAACAGGTGGATGGCTTTAGTTGTGTAACAGTTTCCACAAGAGTTTTAGAGTCAATAACATTAAAGCATGCCATCCCTGCCACGTAACTTTTGCCTGAACAGGGTGGTAGTCCAACATTTTTGTTTGAAGTGGAGATATTGATGGCGCGTCTGATGCCTTCAATTTTATCGGTATAAAAAACTGCAAACTCAATGCATTTCTGCGTGGAATGGAGATCAGGTGGAATTTGTTTTGGGGGGTTGGTCAGTCTGTCAACAGTTGCAAATAGGGTTTTTGCATTATTATTATTGGATTTAATGATATTGGAGAAAAATGTTTCTCTAGCACTTTTTAAGTCTGAATTGTAGGCACGGAGGCTCTCTTTGTAGATATCATGGTGAATATGAAGTTTTGTTTTACGCCAGATGCGTTCAACCTTCCTGCATTCTTTTTTCTGTGCTGTTACAGAAGCAGCTTTTCTCCAGGGTGCCTTTTGCTTTCCAGAAATCGTTTTAACCTTGTAAGGTGCAATGACATCCATGACTTTCAAAATTTTCAAATTAAAGTTTTCTACAAGATCATCAGCAGAACATGGGTTGAGAGGTGGTAGTAAGGAGATGGCCTTTCTAAAAAGTACATACGATTCTTCATTGATATACCGTTTTTTGACAGTATTTGATTTTGTCTGTATGTTGGGAATAAAAGATATATTAAAGAAAACACAAAAGTGGTCAGAGAAGGAAGGATCAGTCACAGAGATCAGAAACATTGAGGCCCTTTGTGATAACCAGGTCTAGAGTGTGGCCCTTACAATGAGTAGTCTCTTTCACATGTTGGGACAGTTCAAATGTGTCCAAAATGGTAAAAAGTTTTTTTGCACACTTGTCATTCAAATCATCAGTATGAAAATTGAAGTCACCAGTTATAACTAGACAGTCAAAGTCTCTGGAGATGCTAGACAATAATTCTTAACATTAAGTAGACCCATCCTGATGGTGTTGTTGATAGGCTTTAAGGTTGTTTTTGGTTTGGAGGAAATATGCATGAGATTTGTGAGGTTAGCAGTGTGTCTAAGTTTCCCTTTGTTTATTTCTTAGTGGTTACAGCAGGAATGCAAAAGTTGCCATGTTTTGACATAGGCAACCTTGGGTTCAGCAGATTATGCAAAACGTCCTTTATACTTTGTCTACGGCTGAACCCTTTTTTGTCTCAGTAATACTCAGGACTACTATCAGTACAGGGGGCGGGGGGCTGGGGCGCCCTCCGCTTTGGTGTTATCAGCCTGTGGGAATGACCTGGCGATGCTATCATTGACACAGATGCAAGTTTGATGCCTACATATTCCTGTTTCTTAAATTCAGCTGGAAAATCGCAAAGGGAGGAGACAGTGGAGCTGGAGTTGTTGTGGCTATGGGAGAGATGAGGAGGGGGGTGGCCGTTCCTCGCCAAGCCAGCATCGGCGATGGGGGAGGGCACGGTGTCCATGGTGTCAGGCAGGCTGTTGTCTCTCTTCAAGGTCTTTGGTCTGTAATGCAGAGGAGGGGGGTGGCCGTTCCTCGTCAAGCCAGCATCAGCGATTGGGGAAGGCACAGTGTTGATGGCGTCGGGCGGGCTGTTGTCTCTCTTCAAGGTCTGTGGGCTGTCTGCTATCTGTGTGTCAGATAGTGGCAGAGTAGATGTGTGGGGGAGGCTGTAGTCTCGCTTCTTCTCAACCTGTGCTCTGATTGTGGTCTGTGCGTCAGACCATGGCAAGATTGTGGCCTGTGCGTAAAGCGAGAAGAGAAGATTGTCCCTCAACAGTTTTGAGCCTAACCTGTTTGGGTGTAGGCCATCTGCTCTGAAAAGATATTTGCGCCCCCAGAATAAGTTGAAATTGTCAATAAAGCCCCTTCCTCTTTCATTGCAGACTCTGGAAAGCCATGTATTCAGTGCAAGTAGACGACTGAATCTGTTTATTCCCCTGTCAACTGCTGGTATGGGTCCACTGAAGAATGAGTTGATGTGTATTTTGTCCAGTGTATCCAATAGATCAGTGTAATCCCTCTTCAGAAGTTCTGACTGTTCTCTTTGAATATCATTAAATCCTGCATGCACAATAATCTGTGAGATTTTGGGGTTTTCCAATATGATTTTTGGCTAGTTTATGGTTGATATCACTAACCATTCCATATGGGAAGTTGCATGTTTTGATCTTCTTACCGGTTATATCCTTGATGGTTGAGTCTCCTATAATCAGAGTGTCTGGTTCATCTGCTTCCTCTGAGATGGGCCCTTGTTGGACGGTGGCAGACACATGCGCAGCCCGCCTCCGTGGCGGCTGGTTGTTCCATGTCTGTCCGTACCGTCTGTCCGGACACATTTCAGGGGTCAGGGGTGCACAGATGGCCGAGGCATGCGCAGCTCGCCTCCATGGCGACTGGTTCATGTTCCGTCTCTGTCCGCACTGTCCGTCCGGACGCATCTCGGGGCTCAGGGGTGCATGGGTGGCAGGCTCGTTCGTGGACTCTTGAAGTGGCAGGAACCGGTTCTTCAGTGGCAGGGTTAATTTCAGTGACGGGCTAATCCGGCTGATAACTTTAGCTTTGGGTAGTTTAGCATTTGGCGTTGAGTGATCTTGTTGATTCACTTTGGTATGTCGTTTTGGCTTAGCGCCGACTCTGTGCCAGTGAAACGCAGCTGGAACTGTCTCTCTCTTGTCCAGCTTCGGGAAGGATACAGTGTAGCTTTGATCATCTTGCTGTATCTGAGTGAGCTCAGCAAACTCACCCATCGGCACTGTATCCTGTAGGGGTCCTTTGCATTTTTCTAATGCTGCTAGTCTCGTTTCCATTAAAGCCACCGTCTGTCGCAGTTTGGTGCAGTCTGTGCATTTCCCAGTCTCCGTGCCTGAGATATCCGAGTACAGAGGCATGTTGGCGATAGGAAAGTCCAAGTCTTTTTCTGCGGTCTGATCCGGGAGTAAAAAGTGCCAAAATGTATTGTTGAATCGAGCGATGGAGGACGACGAAAACAAACTATATACTGTTAGGTATTATGATCATGAAATAAAATAAGATAAAGTAGATCTGATCGATGAATTAAGTAGTTTTTTCCAATGCCTAGCGGAGCTTCGGGAAACATTACCTCTCTCTGCTGCTGCTGCTCCAGGACCTTTCTTACCTTATTGCTAACTCTACTAATCCTAACCATACTAAACGTATTACTTACTCTACTAACCCTAACCCTACTCAGCCTAACCATACTAACCTTAACTCTACTAACCCTAACCTTAATAACTATTACTACCACTACTAACCCTCCCTTCTAACCCAAACCATACTTACCTTATTACTAACTCTACTAATCCTAACCATACTAAACGTATTACGGTAACCCTTCCTTTTACAGTCCCCTAATTACTAGGTATTTACCCGGTACATACATGGTAAATCATAGTGTATTACCGGGTAATTACCACTGGTAATAAGAAGGTAAATAGAGGTAGTTACCCGGTAAATACATGGTAAATCATAATGTATTACTGGGTTACGCACCGATATGTCCTCTGAGATCCGTAGCCTCACGCCGGACAGGTCAGTGGGCTCCAGCACGATGGATCCGGCTGTCTCCACAATGGAGAGCTTCTTTTGCAGATGATGGAGCTTAAAGATCACCGTGCGAGGCCTGGGGACGTTCTTGACCAATGGGCCGATTCTGTGGGCGATTTCGATGTCGTTTTCCTTCAGAGGAATGGATAGGAGAGATGAGAGGATCTTTGCCAGGTAGGCCTCCATGCTGTAGCCTGCCTCACTCTTCTCCGGCAGGTGAAGCAAACGGAGATTCCTTCTCCTGGATCGGTTCTCCAGATTGTCTATAGTGATCAGGGCCTCCTCTAATTTATTATCCAAGGCGTTGATGACCAACTCTTGCGCTTCCAGCTTGTTGGATTGTTCAAGTAAGTTGGCCTCATTTAGATCCAGCCGCGCACCAATCGAGGTAACCGAAGTGTGTAAGACCCAAATATAGGAAAACCTAAAAAAATAATTATATTACCTTTCAGATGTTGTTGTAGGTGGCCTTTGATGCAGTAATTAAAGAGTTTAAAAAAAAAAAAAGTTTATGTACGTTTTTAGAGAAATTTTGTAATATTGCAACATTGGGCTTAGTTAGGAGCAGGATTTCTGTATTTATACTCTAAGGGTTTGTACAACTAAGGGTTCATTTGCAGGGTTGATTGCTTACTTGGCCCCATAACGGTATATAACATTAATAATAATCACACATTAGTCATATTTTTATGAAGTCATTTATTAAAAATATTAAAAATATTAAAACAAGATAAAACTCAAGTTTTTCCCCTCTTTTTTTCTTTTCATGACATTGGTCATCAAGACTTTCATTGGTGGCGAAAGTCCCAAAAACAGTCCCTGTTGTCTGAAAAGCAAAGGCGAACATCACACTTTCTGCATTGTGTGTTGGTGTATCCTTATTGCACTGTCTGCAGCGTCCTCTCCCTGTCTTCCTTGGGAAATGGGCAACTAGGTCCTTGCGTACATCCAATGGGAGGTGTGCACATCTCTTGGATGGCCTCTTCTGAGCATTCAGAGGGCTTCCTGATGTCACTGTCTGTGTTGCTGGGCTCCCTTTGCCAGAAGATGGCCGTCCTCTCTTTGGAGTTTGAAGTGTTGAGTTTACCAGGATGAGAGAGGATGCTAGCTGTGCCTGAAACTGTCTCCTGTTCATTGTCACTTTGCTAGACACCTTGAGCGCTTTAAAGTCCCGCTTGTAGAGCAGCCAGGCATTGACCACAGCGAGGTTGATTGTGTGCCAGAAGATGTACATCTACCAGCGACGGGATTTGATGGGGAACTTATATTTGGCTGTAAATGAGTCCAACAAATCCACACCTCCCATGTACTTGTTGTAGGCACCAACAATGTAAGGCCTCTCAACTTCAATGTAGGTTCTGTTGGCTTTGTCCCAGCGTTGAATCTTCTGCACAGGTTCAGGTCCAGCAAAGGATGACACAAGTGCGACGGCCCTGCTATCATACCATTTGACAGCACAGATGTTGTGATTCCCCTCCAATTTTAGGTCAGGCTAATCAAATTAACTACATTTTTTAGAGATACAACTTTTAAATCAGTCAAATTTCACCAGAACACAACACAAGGGTAGAATGTATACTATCCATGTATAAAGAAAATACTCTGTTTCAGGCAGTGGTGAAGTGGAGGGAATACAACCTGTTTGAGCCCACTGCAACAAGCCAGCTATTTTGACTACCACATTCACCCAATGTTGTGTAATTGCAACAATTATATAACAAGCTCTAAATGAAATTTGATGCATCTATTCCACAATAACTACATATGTACATGCTCTAGACATTATAATAACAACCAAAAAATATATAAAACACATTTTACTTACATGCATCTGATGAATCCAGTCCAATGAAACCAATAGATGTTGTTCGAAGGAAACCTTGAGAGGGTGTGTGAGTTCATGGCCAGAAGGCGTGACTTATAAACAAATGTACGATCAAATAGCATTGTGAGACTGAACAATAGGACCCAATGACTATGTAAATGTGGTAAAAAAATAAGATAAAATATAACAGATTGTTTTTTAGGATGGTTAGGTGATTATACAAGTTTGTCGTGCTTCCAAGGGGTGCCGATACAACATTGTAGCAGATTTTGCACATTGTGTGGGCCTGTGCCTCGTCTGCTTCTTCAAATCCGTAGTGTTGCCATATTATAGAACTCGTTCTACCCTTTTTGTACGAATTGCAGTCCATCCCCAAAGGATGGACTGCAATTCAGTCCCTTTGGGGAGGGACTGAATTGCGCATGCCCGTCTCAAAACGGAAAACGGAAAATTCCAAAAGAATCGTTTCAACTAGATTTTATTAATTTGGAGATTGTTTCAAACAAGAATCGAAATCGTGATCAAAATTCGATTGATCGCACAGCCCTAGTACATATTATTGGCTATTGTTTTTAATGTAATTAGATTTTAGTATTATGTCAAAGCATTAACTCAATCATTAAAGCATTAGCATGCCTCGTGTCAAGTTTATTTTGTTGAATCTGACAAAGACATCACGTTTGTGTATAAAAATACAGATAGAAGTTAAAGTTTGGTATAGATTTGTAAAAATGAACAAGATAAACAATAGAGACAACATTTTAACCATGTAACCATAGCAACTGATTGAACATCTTATTCCTCATCTTCTTGTATATGTCCCCACGAAGATAGACCTGCAGACTCTCAGAATCTTGTCAAATTTCGGGGCAAGGTTAATTAGCACTGTTTAAGAGACTATTCTGTAGTCCTTCAGGCGGCGTATGACCCTCTCGTGGCTATGCGCCTCGTGTTGGTGGTGTCTTCTTCGGACAAGGGAAGGCCACTTCTGGTGAAAGATGGCAGGACGAGCTTGACTTTACGTTCAAACAGAAGATCTTGGATAACAAATCCTCGGTCAGCCATCACCTCATCACCTGGACGCAGATACTCCAGAAACCCTGAGTTGGCTGTGATGAACTTGTCACTGCATCTCCCACCATATGCTGGAGGGATGAACATAATCAAACCACATGGTGCAATAGCTATGAGGAACTTGATTGTATTATGTCCATAGTAATGATTGTAAGACTCGCCTCTTGAGTCCAGCTTGTGAGCCTTCTGAAGAGGGGTCTCAGAACAGTCAATTACACATGTGGTTAATGGATAATGTTCCTTGAAGCTCTGTGGCATCGTTGCCTGGATCGTCTCCCTGGGCAGCCGTGGAACATAGCACCTCATCTTCTCCTCCATGAAGTCCAGCCACTGAGAGATTATCCTACTGACCACAGACTGAGACACTCTGAACCTCTCTGCGATGTCGTCCTGCAATAGGTTCAGCCGGAGCTCCATCAGGGTCATCAACAGTTGATCCTTGGGATGTAGCTGAGAGATGCTGCATCCTTCTTTCAGGTCGTCGGATAAAGCCTCAAAGGCATCCACTGACAACCCAGTGTGGGGTAGACACAGCCGATCATTCCAGAGAAGTTCGGTGTGTACAAGATGTTGTTCAGGACACTGTGTTGCCTGGTCATGGAGGAGAGGACAATGGAGTGAGTGACTGACAGCATAGATGTGATCTTCCATGAATGTATACTTCCCCTGTGTAGAAGCATCACAGTGTGTCATCCAATCAGTCTCCTGGATTGCAGAGCTGGTTGAGGGTTCTGTAGAAATGACAGCATCAGACGTAGGGATGGGAATCGAGAACCGGTTCTTGTTCAGAACCGGTGCCAAGTCAACCGATTCCTTGGAATCATTAGCAAGCCTGCTTAAAGGACAATTCCGGTATTTTGAACATTGAGCCCCCTTTCTGGTTTGTTTAGGATGAAATAGAGTGGGTGACACCGAAATTTGAACTATTAGTCCTTTCTCGGGTATTTGGCTCATTTTGAATCGCTCCTGCCTGCTTCACAATGGTTGTCTGTGTGCATACACAAACCTGTCAACCCAGCAACCCTAAACGTTAGTTTTAAAAAATGTGCAAGTAACCGTGTGGTTAGTGGCATTCGTGAAGTTAAAAAAAAAAATATCGGCGCAATATATGGTTTCTGTCGTGCTTTATTGCACATATATCGCCAGTTGATTTCAGTTGGAAGACTCATTACTGACTGTTGATATTACTCCGCCGAACCGGGAAGGTGGGCTGTTTACGTTGGTTTGAAGTCTTGTACCGTGAGCACCTCGAATTAGGGAAAATCACATAGAAAATCACTGAAAATGGATTATGAAAGGTTGCTTCTGGAGGACGCACTCGATTTTGAGTTTGACGGCAGAGGATATAGTTTTGAACCAGAATTCACCCAAGAGGAGCTACGTGAGATGGAGGCTAGGGCTACGGAGGCGCCTGAAGCTCCGGCTGAAGCGGTCCCCAGGATCACGGGAAATTGGTGGTGTGCCTGTGGGAAGTGCAGGCAGATGCCGACGGAAGTCGAAAGTAGGTGCTGCACGGAGTGGGACCTTGTGCGGAAGTTTATATGCGGTTGTGAGGTATCTGAAAAAATAGTTCCAATTAGCAACTAACACGGATGGAAACCATATATTGCGCTGATAATTTTTTTTTAAACTTCACGAATGCCACTTACCACTCGGTTACTTGCACATTTTTGAAAACGAACGTTTAGGGTTGCTGGGTTGACAGGTTTGTGTATGCACACAGACAACTATTGTGAAGCAGGCAGGAGCGATTTAAAATGAGCCAAATACCCGAGAAAGGACTAATAGTTCAAATTTCGGTGTCACCCACTCTATTTCATCCTAAACAAACCAGAAAGGGATTTACCGGAATTGTCCTTTAACGATTTCGCTTATCGGTTCCGGTCGGTCGCGGCAAATGCGTCATGACGTCACACATACGCTGCTTTGTTTTGGTTCAGAACGCAGCAAACATGGCGCTGCCGAGGCAGAAGCGCATTGTGCGTTCACACCAAACGCGACGGGGCGACAAGATCCCATACAAAGTGAACGTAGCGACGCGTATCGGGCGAATTTTTCGCGAGTGAAAACCGCCGACAAGTTTGACGCGAATTTCGCGTGATGACAGCCAATCAGCGTTCAACCGTCAAACTCAGTGCAGTGCAGTCCGGGGTGAACTGCAGCATGGAGGAGAAAGTGATTGTTGCCGTTTGCGACTCCCGGAGCTCTATATATAATAGTATATAATATAATATAATTGTATCGATAATATCACGGCCAACAGCTCTGTGCGCCTCCAGATGGCCGTAGCGTGGGGAGCTCTCATAGGGATTGGGGTTATCGGGGTTTGTTTACCGACGTTGCTATGGTTTCCGGTCTTGTGTGTTCCAACGGTTTATTAGGTAGGCCCATCTAATAAATCTCTGTCTAATCAATGCTTCATTTTGTCAGTTGAATTCTGTTACAAGTTGAATGCAAATGAGCACTGTTAGTATTCCAAAAGGCACAAGCTCTTACTTGACTGTTTTCAGTCTGTGTTTTTAGTTTTATGGCACATAATGATGGCATTTGGGCTTAAAAAGCCAAATATATATTTTTTTGTCTAGAGCAATTAATTTGAAAATGTACAATTTCCTAATACTAGACGCACTTCTGATCAGATATTAAAGAGATTTAATACAAACAAACACATTTGTACTTATTTTCTCAGCCAATGAGAATCGATAAGAGAGTCGATAAGGAATCGGATCGATAAGCAGAATCGGTATCGGAATCGTGAAATTCTTATAAATTCCCATCCCTAATCAGACGTCAGTAAGTTATCAACGATAAGGTTATTCATTTTGCTGCCTTTCAACATAACCAGTCCTGGACATCAAATTAGATAGCCTCGAACTGATCTGATCTTGTAATGCTGTTCATTTATTGAGGTCAAGCCAAGGCATAGTTACGGGTATATGCTGATCATACTCATTAGACGCTAGCTGGCTAACGACTAGCGAAATTGATAGCTGTTAGTGCTAAAATGTTACCTTACCTTGGAGCCTCACAAGCATCCGACAAGCCTTTTTCGCCAGAGGAATAACATATCCGAACCACTTCTCGGGGTATGAGTGTTGGTCTGATGGTCTGCCGTCCACAAAATGAAAAGAACAGAGTAGGGCTTTTTCGCAGGGTTCTTCAAATTTAGCGCCTTTAGCCACATACGCCGTTCCTCATCTCTGGATGGCGGAGGATGAAGATTGAAGGTTGCCCCCCAACATTCTGCCCTGGTTTTCACGTGTACAGCATAGTATTGTTGCAAGGACACCCGTATTTTATTGGTGCCATGCCGTAATTCCGACGCCTCATTGTTCCGACGTCTCAATGTTTATAATATTTACCATTAGATCGACATGCCACTATGCCGATGGTTCAATGTTACGAAAACAGAACGCATTGTTCCGAAGGGCCGTTTGTCCGATAAGTCAAATAAGAGTCGCATTAGGCCGATGGTTCAATATGCCGAATAGGCCTACATATAAAGAGTTTTATACCTCTCTCTCTTTCTCTCTCACACTAAGCACCAAAATACAACCTAGGCCTACATATCACGTTCACGATGAATATTGGAGAGCAAAGTGACGAGAGAGAGCGAGAGAGAGGGCGAGCGAGGTATGAAACTCTTTATATGTAGAACTATTCGGTATATTGAACCGTCGGCCTAATGCGCCTCCTTTTTGAAAAGTCGGACAAACAGCCCTTCGTACCAATGGGTTCCGTTTCGTAACATTTAACCGTCGGCATAATGGCATGTCGATCTAATGGGAAATATTTCGGACCATTGAGGCGTCGGAACAATGAGGTGTCGGAATTACGGGCAGGCCCCCTTTTATTCCAGTTGTTATGGCAGCCCCGCACGGAACAAATAATGCTGGTCATCTTGACTAAAATTGCTAACTGCACTGATAATGGACTTGCTAATGATAATGGACTTGATAATGGAGTTGCTCAACCGGAAGATAGAACACAAAACGGAAACAATATGGCACCCCCCTTGTTTACGCGTGGAATAAGGTGGATAGGCACGGCCTCTCTATGGTCTTACTACAACCTTTAGTTTTGAAAAATATATATCCTCTTATTTTTGAGGAATTTTTAGTTGGCAACGATTTCAATAGCGTCGCCATTGTTAACTCTAGAGCTCCAAAACTTGTTCCATATAGGCACAGCCTCTATATGGTCTTACAACAACCTTTAGTTTTGAAAAATATATATTCTTATTTTTGAGGAATTTTTATTCAGCAACAATTTCAATAGCGTCGGCATTATTGAGTCTCGAGATCCAGAACTTGTTCCGTATAGGCAGAGCCTCACTATGGTCATACTACAACCTTTAGTTTTGAAAATCTACCTTCTCTCATTTTTGAGGATTTTTTATTTGGCAACAATTTCAATAGCATCGCCATTGTTGACTCTAGAGCCCCAAAATGTGTTCAATATAGGCACGGCCCCTCTATGGTCTTACTGCAACCTTTAGATTCGAAAAATATATCTCCTCTTATTTTTGAGGATTTTTTAGTTGGCAACAATTTCAAAAGCATTGCCATTATAGACTCTAGAGCTCCAAAACTTGTTCCATATAGGCACGGCCTCTATATGGCCTTAATACAACATTTAGTTTGGAAAAATATATCTTATCTTATTTGTAAGGATTTTTTGTTTACAACAATTTCAATAGCGTTGCCATTATTGAGTGTAGAGCTCCAGAACTTGTTCCATATAGGCACGGCCTGTCTATGGTCTTACTACAACCTATAGTTTTGAAAAATATATCTCCTTTTATTTTTGAGAAATTTCTATTCAGCAACAATTTCAATAGCGTCGCCATTGTTGACTCAGAGCTCCAAAACTTGTTCCACATAGGCACGGCCTCTATATGGTCTTACTACAACCTTTAGTTTGGAAAAATATATCCCATCTTATTTTTAAGAATTTTTTGTTCCCATTAATTTCATTAGTGTCGCCATTGTTGAATCTAGAGCTCCAAAACTTGTTCCACATACACCCTAAGAAATCAAGGTACAGGAATGGTCCTAAAAGGGTACAAATTCTTTGTACCCCCAGTGGTACCTTAGCATGGTACAACACTGTACCTTAAACATTGGTACACATTTGTACCTTCTTTTCTGTACCTCTAAAATAACATTTCTGTACCCCTAGTGACAAAAATGTACCCATTGGAAAGGTACAGAGTTGGTCCCTAATGAGGTACAGCTGGGGGGACATGACATTATGTACCTTAAGGAGGCATACCCATAAATTCAAAGACAAAACGAATTACAATTATTCAGAATACATGTTTATTTTACAGTTAAGTTTATATTCTCAATTCATTGTGCCTTTCAACCAATGTATTCTTTTTGAAAAAACATTGGTTGAAAGGACAACAACAAGCAGTGCAAATTGCAGTAGTTAAAACAGAATTTTTTTTACTTCAGAGCTTTAACTCAACTTCAGAGCTTTAACTCAAAACTGAAAGCATCTGGCCCAATGAGCCGTTCATAAATCAGTTTTGAATGAAAAACAATACTTTAAGGTGGGGTCAGTGATTCTGGAGAATGTTTGTTGACAAAATCACTGTTTGTCAAACCACTGGATATTAACTCATGATCCACTACCTGTCTACACTGTGTGTGCTGAAAAAGTAGCAAGTGTTAATACACAGCCTAGGCTTTGTAAACTGTTATGTAAACATAGGAAATGTAAAGAAAAAGGGGGCCCATCGTAGCAAGCAACATGCCCGTTTACAGAGCCTAGGCTGTGTATCAACACCAGATTCTTTTTCAGCACACAGAGTACAGACAGGTAGCAGATTGTGAGGAGATAATCACTGATTTTGACAAAAAGTGATTGTCAATAAACATTCTCCAGAATCGCTTACCCCACCTTTTAAGTTGAAAACACATTTCGGGATACAGGAGACTTATGTGTAAAGGTGACATATTATACCACCAGGTGTGAGTGTGATTAGCAGTTACAAGCCGTTGTGAAAATCTGCATCTTCTGACATCACTAATGGGCATGTCCACCAAGATGTGTGCTGGATAGATCAGTCTACCAGCCTACCCAGTGGACTGAAGCAAACGTTGCTCATCTATCCAGCACATATCTAGGTGGACAAGCCTACTAGCGATGTCAGAAGGCACAGATTTTCAAAACGGCTTGCAACTGCTAATGACACTCACACCTGGTGGTATAATATGTCCCCTTTAAGGCAGGTGTAAAGGGGGGGGGGAATGATCTAGCAACATTTGCACCACACACACCACTCCAGGCATCTACCCTTGCCAAAATCATTCCAAGCATTTAAACAAAATGTTTCAATCCAACATACAAATTATCATCAACTGTATACGAGTCAAGTGATGTGTGGTCAAGCTCATCTCCAGGTTTGAGCAAAATCCACTCACTGTCTACTTTTACACGATATGCATGGAAATGCGAGTCAAAGGACAATGGAATCAACATTTTACTGCAAAGCACCCACATAGTATCAATGTTAAGAATGTATTTGATCTGCCCAAACACAGGGATTTTTTCGATATTCAAAAGGTCTAATGTGAACACATCTCTAACAGCATACTTGACATTGTTTACAGTCATTTCGGAGACGCGCTGAATTGCTTTGCCTTCCAATTCTAAATCTCTGAAGTTCAGATTTACTTTTAGAGAAGTCTGAAGATCAATAGGAAGAGACAATAATGGTGTTCTCACACTTCTACCAGACACTTTTTCAAAATCACCCAATACATTGATGGGGGAATATTCCCAGCATTGTTTGAGCTGGTGACGATTGCTCAACATTTCGACAGTTATTAGTCAAATTCTTTAAATACTGATGTTTGCCTTCGAATCTCATACACCAAAGAGAATGAAGAGGACCGTACAATACAATAAGTCGAGGATAATGTATAAGAAAGTGACATTTAGGTGTTAAAACCGTTCCAAATACCTCTGTCATCTCAGGAAGGAATACGTGTACGTAAAAAAGCAAGACATGCTAGATCATCTTTCCTCACTTTAGTGGCCATGACTACACTGTAAAAAGAAAATAGTTGGATCAACTTAATTTAATCACTTCAATTGGTAACACGTAAATGAATTAAGTTTATTCAAATAAAAATAGCAAGTTAGACTAACCCAATTGTTTTAAGTCGGATCAAATGACTAAAATGTTAGTTTTCAAATAAACAATTTGCATCAATCAAACTTAAAATGAATGCACAACAAATTAAAAATTCCTTTTTTTCCCAACTCAATTATTTGCTATATCCTAAAGTAAGATACTGCTTCCTTAGAACCCAATATTCTGACTTGAGGTTGAGAATATTTTTAATGTAACCTTAATGTGAAATGTAAGTTTACTCAACATAATTAAAATACTTTCTTACAATTACAATTTTAAGTTGGCTTTCAAAAAAATATCACATTTTCAAATCTTTTTTTTTTTTTAAATACTTTATTATATGAAAGTATAAAACACAACATGCCGATATCTTCCAACACATTTCACATTAAATGCATACAGGTTAAATTTACAGTTTATACTACAAAAAGATTTTAGTCATTTTCAATTGCTTAACCATTCCTGTAACTGCATGCATTTGATATAGCAGTCGACAAATGTCGCTCATCCAGGATAGCTTAAAGGACGATTCCAGTACTTAGCACATTGAGCCCCCTTTCTGGGTTGTCTTTCATCCTAGACAATCCAGAAAGGGTTGTCTAGGATGAAAGACCCCAGCTATTGAAATTGTTGCCAAATAAAAAATCCTCAAAAATGAGAGGAGGTAGATTTTCAAAACTAAAGGTTGTAGTATGACCATAGTGAGGCCCTGCCTATGTGCTAAATACCGGAATTGTCCTTTAACTCAAACAAGTCCCAACAAGCACACAGGAGCATAAGTGATATTGCAAAGTATTCTTTTGACCTGCTCCCCTTCACTACCAGTGTTTGAGCCGGAGTGTGAGGCAAAAAGCTATACATTACAAATGTTTAACCATTCATCTAAATAAAGTCCAAAGTAGGCACCAAAGTATTATGCAAACATGCATTTTAACAATCACAATACTAATGCATAAAAAGTGCATAACAGTTTGGGGAAGCAAAATCTTTACCATATAGAACACCTCTACCAAAAAAATAATCCTGCAAGTTATTATAACGCAACTATCAACATTTCATCCTATATTTTGAAAATACATTTGAACTAGTAAGTCCAAATATGGTTATATTTAACCAACATATTAAGATAGTTTCTCAATATAATGACTTGCAGGTTGTTTTTTTACTTCCAAAAAAATAAACAAAAGTATATATGAAAGGCACTTAAATTAAATCGGACTAACAGTGTGCATAACGATGGATGACACTAACAGTAACACCTCAGTAAGGTATTTGAGCTCTAAGCATTAACAGATTGTATTTTTTGTTATTTTGAAAACATATGGAAACAAAAATGTAACCTTTCCACAGAAAATGAAAAAAACTCCTCTACGAAAAACCTGCAACAAAATCAATGTGTATCATCTTGTGGTTTGAAGAATATTTGTCTCTTTAAACACAAAGGCAAAAAAACCCAAAGAGGCTTGAGTTTCACAGGCCCCATGTCTTAAAGGATAAATCTGGTGTAAAATGGATCTGGGATGTTTAATATGATAACGAGATGGTATGTCCGTTTGGGAGCAAAATAGCGCATCTAGACGCATTCTTAAGTTGGCTGTTTTTAGCCGATTCTACCATCGGTAGAATCCACGCTATAAACTTGGAATCATGGGGGCATCGTCTCATGGTAAAAACAAAATCACTATTTTAAACCACTTAAAAGGCTAGAGGTAGCCCGACACTTCTTTGGTAGTATAATAAGGGTCTTAAAATATAAAACAAGGCACTGATAACTTTGCAAGTGTACAGATTGTTTGTTAAAAATGACATTTTATACACACAATACCATCAGTAGTTCATCCTTCGACGCCATTTTGTATTTAAGACTCGATAAGTATCTTGGCGAACATGGAGCATGCGTATTGTTCACGGATGTCACAAGCTCTGTGTTCGTCAATCGACCTATCGAGTCTTAAATACAAAATGTTGGCTGTTGGCTGTTTTTAGCCGATTCTACCATCGGTAGAATCCACGCTATAAACTTGGAATCATGGGGGCATTGTCTCATGTTAAAAACGAAATAGCTATTTAAAAGGCTAGACGTAGCCCGACAATTCTTTGGTAGTATAATAAGGGTCTTAAAATATAAAAAGAGGCATTGATAACTTTGTAAGTGTACAGATTGTTTATTAAAAATGACATTTTATACACACGAAGGCCGTTTCTCAATTCGCGTACTTGTGCGTGCTCGTGTGCTCGTGGACTCGTGAAACGTCATCAGTCGTTGCCCGAGCACTGTTCCAATTCGAAGCACGCATCAAGCGAGTACTGTCGTAAAACCCGGAAGTGTTCTTGATGCGTGCTCGATCTCGCTGTTTCACCGAGCATGCATCGGAGGTGGCTCGTGTGTGCTTGCAACCGCTATAAATCCCAGGATGCATTTCGCACTCGCAGCAGTACGATGGCGGACAATATGGAGAAGACGCACAACTGTAGCTTAAGTTACTCTTAACTTATATATATATTTATATAATATATAATATAATAATAATAATAATATAAGATAATATATAAATATATATATTAGAGCTGTCAAGCGATTAAAATATTTAATCGTGATTAATCGCATTAATGTTATAGTCAACTCATTGGCTGCCAATGACGTCTATAGACGTCAATTTAAATACAACCGTTGACTGCCAATGACGTCTATAGACGTCAATTATGTTTTTTAACAGGGCGGGCTGGGGAGCGATCTGGAGCACCTTGTCACAAAAAATCAGGCTTGTAAACAGAGAATGTACTACTGAACTGAGCCGCCGGGTGGGCGGGGGCATTGTGCCAAATTGGATCAGAGATGAGGAAACAGTAGCCTAATGGGTAGAAGAAGCCGGTGGTAAGTAAGAGCATGGCCTCCGCGAAACGTAAGCGAAATTTCAGACAGCTAACACTCGAACAGTGTCTCAGTGTCGCGGTTTGTTGCGATAAAGCCTCTGACGAAAAACCCGGGCCAAGTAGAGAGAGTAGGCCTACACGGCGTATTTCAGCAGACACCTCCGAATCATCAGGTAATGAATTCAGCGAACCTGACCCGGATTCGTCAGATGAGTGGTTGCCGTCAACCGGGAACAGCAGAGCCTCATCCCCTGACGCGTCTCCAGGAAGACGGAGTACTCCGAGAGCACCATATAACACTGACCCAGAGAGCAGGCTAGACGGAGGGCTAAGAAGACACAAACTCAGACACCTGATGCCCACCAGCAAGAAGGGGAGACCAGCAAGGAGGTGTAGGGTCTGTGCTCGCAGGGGTCTGCGCAGCGAGACAAAAATGTGGTGTCAGTCCTGTCGTGTCCCCTTGCACGCAGGGGAGTGTTTTACAGCTTACCACACTAAGCTGAACTATTTTGTGTAGGGGTGGACACGGACACACACACACACACACACACACACACACACACACACACACACACACACACACACACACACAGGATTCGATATAGCTGCGACAACATATAGAAATACATACCTGGAAAGAATTGTACAACTGACATTTTGAAGAATTTTATTTTTTTTATATTATATATTGGTTATATATTTGCAAATAAATTATTATTGTCCTGTCAAAATACCTGTCTCAGTGTTGTTTTTGCTGTTTTATGGAGGGAAACCACTTTTCAGGTGTTGAAGGGGTCACTAAAGCAAAAAAAGTTTATTTTCACAAAAAGCTTGTTTTCTCCATTTTTGGTCAAAAACAGGTGTTTTTGGTGAAACCAACGTATGTTTTACTGCCGATTACTAAAGAACGGAAAAAGGTAGAAACAAACGGTTTGTTCCTGATAAAAGAAGAGAGTCTACTCTGTCTTTTGGTGGTTTCAGTGTTTTACATAGTCATAGAACTCACTGTTCCGTGGGTCTTTGGAAATCAGTGAAAATGCTGTAAAACGCTTGGCAGTATGGGGCTCTCTGCACTGAAAATGGCTGGCAGCCAATGAGTTAACTCACGATTAATCGCAAATTATTTTTCTACGCTAAATATCCCTTTATTTTTTTGTCCCATAATTCTCCTCATTTTAATTATCTTATCAACATGGTGAAGTGCATCGGCTTGCCTTGTGCAAATGATTTTTTATTGATAACAACATTGGCATATACTGATCAAAACAGGACGATACAAAAAAAGAGCCTATAGTGCAATTAAACGACTGCTTTGAACAAATGTCATTTGAACATAACAGTCAGTCTACTGCTTCTTTGTTTTGAGCCAAAGATTTTTTTTTTTATTTTTTTTTTAAATAAAATAATTGCGTTAATCGCGCGTTAATTTTTTTAACGCCGTTAAAATTGGTTTGCGTTAACGCCGTTAATAACGCGTTTAACTGACAGCTCTAATATATATATAAAGTCGTGTGTGTATAGCTTATACACATGACACGCATATCTTTTCAATTTTTATTCATTCAGAATATTTACATACTATTTGAAAATGAAAGAGGCTGGGATTTTGTACTATCATTTGTTTATATTGTTCAGTAGTATATGCCTAAATGAGGCCGTAGCACAGTTAACGGACGAGCAGAGGTGGTGACGTCATCGAGTCCGCTGCTGTTCCAATTGCAGGTACGTACTCGCGTGCTCGCAAGTCTGTGCTTGAAGTACGGACTTGCCAAGTCCGTACTTGCTAGGGATGGGCAAAATGATTATTTTCCGGGAACTAGTTCTTTCAGTTCAGTTCACTATAATACTATAATAATTTATTTGATTCGGTCGTTTTGATTCGTTCGTTACGTCAGATTACGTCTTAAAAATAAATAAATATATATATTTTTTTTTTTATTATTATTTTAAATTGGTCATGGGTCCGGATAGGACCGTCAAGACCGCGGTCCGCCGTTTGGAGATGCCTCCTATATAATATGACCAAACGTCCCACCAATATTTATACCACTTGCTTACTCTCTATATTTCATTCATGGTTTCACATTTATAATTTTATTTTACTTTACATTTCATTCTTCATTGTTCAGGCATTACAGAACTTTCATGGCCATAAATAAAAAATACAAACTGCAGTTTCATTTCTTTGTTTGTTCTTAAATTGACGTAGAATGGAGCAAAGACTCCTGGGATTGGGAAATGCGTTTATCCAATAAACTGATGGAGGTCAAGTCTATTTTCGAAAAAATGTAGGGGGATATATGAGTGGCCCCACGTCGAATGGTATGACCCAAGATACGTCAGACAGAAAGCGCGCATATTCGACGGTACCGCCTTGTCTTTGTTTTACCCAGGTGCCATTGAATCACCATTGCTACCTCTCATTGGCTGAATCTTTGAGAACGTTGTAGACTCAATCAATATAAGTCGCGGAGAGACGAAGCTCTGTTCGTTTGTATATTTTATTTACGTGACAATATTTTTGGTTGATGTTTAAAAAAAAGAATCAAAGAACCAGTTCTTCTTGTTTTGGGGAACCAGTTCTTGTCGTTCACGTTCGGGATTCGTTCGTTGTAACGAATCGGTCGCGACCGACACATCCCTAGTACTTGCAAGTCATCGAGTCCATAGTACGCGTGCTAGGAATTGAGAAACGGCCAATACCATCAGTAGTTCACCCGTCGACGCCATTTTGTATTTAAGACTCGATAGGTCGATTGACGAACACAGAGCTTGTGACATCCGTGAACAATACGCATGCTCCATGTTTGCCAAGATACTTATCGAGTCTTAAATACAAAATGGCGTCGAAGGATGAACTACTGATGGTATTGTGTGTATAAAATGTCATTTTTAATAAACAATCTGTACACTTACAAAGTTATCAGTGCCTTGTTTTATATTTTAAGACCCTTATTATACTACCAAAGAAGTGTCGGGCTACCTCTAGCCTTTTAAGTGGTTTAAAATAGTGATTTTGTTTTTACCATGAGACGATGCCCCCATGATTCCAAGTTTATAGCGTGGATTCTACCGATGGTAGAATCGGCTGAAAACAGCCAACTTAAGAATGTGTCTACATGTGTTTTTTCTCCCAAACGAACATACCATCTCGTTATCATATTAAACATATCCCAGATCCACTTTACACCGGATTTATCCTTTAACATTGTTCTTCCCTAGGCCATTTTTGGGTCCAGAAAAGGAATCAATTGTGATGCGTGTCATTACTGCGAGCTTTGAAGTCTGCCATACAGATTTTGGACTTTGGGGGACATCTTGTGTTGCTCAAGGTGTATGATGATTTTCTGGAGCACTTCGAAAGTAAAATGAAGGGGTTTGGGATAAGCAAGGTTAAGTGCATATAGCAAACCTAGAAGCAGGGCACAAGCTGAGGCAACTGAAGTCAGTCCATGCAACACCTTCATGCCCTTGATGACAATGCCTGTGTCTTCAGGTGGCTCCTGCGGTCCTTCCCCGTCCTTTCGAATGACAAACACTGCCACAGTGAGATGCTCCAGATCCCTTTGAATGTCCTCTGGTCCAGAGTCCTGAAGTACATGACACAAAACAT
Source organism: Gadus chalcogrammus (assembly GCF_026213295.1). Taxonomy (NCBI): domain Eukaryota; kingdom Metazoa; phylum Chordata; class Actinopteri; order Gadiformes; family Gadidae; genus Gadus; species Gadus chalcogrammus. The sequence continues at coordinate 21,688,922 of NC_079415.1, read as the reverse complement.
CACTTTCATCACTTTGCACTTTTATTCACGCCACACATTAAAAGACTACTGCAAAATCACATTGACTTCATTTCACTGAATAGTGCTTTATGGATTGGAGCCCTTTATTGGCTCAGCAACACATCTCATTATTGGCCAAGCCTGGTATCATGACAGGGTCTAGTACTTTGTGTCTTGATGTTTTGCAGGATTCCGACCTTTTCACCAGTAGCTCTACGCAAGAATCACTACATATATTATAAATACAACATGTAGTCAATCCAAACAGGTTTCAGTAATTATAGTTGACAAAATTGTCTATGTTTTACAGGATAAAAATGATGAGATGAGCTGAAATGCAAATTGCTGTAGAAACGTACAAGATATTCCTTGATCAGGTCATCTGCATCCTCGCCGAGGAAGATGATGAGGACTTTCAGGACACACTCCCTTCGAAGATGAATGTCCTCAGTCTAGGACAATAAAATCTTGATTAATTTAATCTTCAAAATCTCTGAAACTTTTTTCACTAGGAGCACTGTGGCCCCTAACTGAAAATGTATAAATCTAAACGGTTCTGGATCTTCACAGCAACCTCTCTTCTGCTCCTTATAGTCACTGACGTCTTGTTTACATCCCATGCGGTTTCCTACTGGTATGCATTTGGTTCTAAAATGACACGTGCCAGAAATAACGTGCATAACATAACTTGGTAAATAAACAGGAGCGTATAGTGATTATTTTAGTTAATCTTCTTTGCTGCCAGCAGAGGCACGCTATTGCTCCCCTTAGCTACCGGTGCTGGAGCTAAGCTAATCCGGATGATGCATCTTTAATAGATAGGGGTACCGTGACACCCTCTAAGCAACCAAGGAAACTTGTTACTTTTGATGCTCTAGATCAGGGGTCTTCAATTAAAATTGAACAAGGTCCAGTTGCTAGAAATTCCTTCCAAGAAAGGTCCGAACCTACCACGTCCTAATAGCCTTCTTTTGTCAAATACAATCAACACGGCATATTACCTTATCATTTCAGATGAATTTATTTTCAATTACCAAATAGCTTACTTTTAACCATGAAAAACTAGCAAGACAAAGTAACGCATATTAACATTTCAAGTAAACAAAACAGGTACATCAGGCCCACAATTCAAATAAACACAGTGCATCAGGCCTTCATTTCAAGTAAGCAAAACAGTGTCTCAAGTGGTGTTAGACCCAACAGGTCCTCACATATCTCTTTCTTGTCTTGATAAAACAATCGCACATAAACCAAAAGCTGGGCATTATCCGTTACATCTGAAGACTCATCAATGGCTAAGGATGGGGCACTCTGAACAGCCGCATGAAGCTGTGACAGTGTGTCATCTGATAACGTTTCGGATTTTCTGGTTGTCGTTGCAGCTCACATTGGGATTTGCTTTATTTCTTCACACAATTCATCCCTTTGGTTACCTTCAAGTAACGTCTCAGCAGCGGCGTTCAAGCACTCCTTCACAACAGTCGTGTCACTGAAAGGCTTTTTATGTTGCCCCAAAATCCATCCAATCTTAAGTGAGCATTCATTTGCACGTTGCTGGCCTGTAAATCAGTGTGTGAAGACACGCGTAGACCTCTCATACTGAGCTCTCAGCTCGGATATTTTCCACGCTCTTACTTTAGTAATGCCGCTTAATATTCCCGCTTTTTATCAGCGCCACTGTTTCAACACATAAAAGACACAACGAAGGTTTTGTACTGCCTTGCGGGAGAATGAACATGTATTGGTCAGTCCATTCATCTTTAAAATGTCTGTTTTAGGGGTCAAATTTCCTCATTTTCGAGCAAGCCATTTTCTCATTCCAAATCTCTCTTCCGGTTAACAAAAAATTTGATTGGCTATTTTTTGAGTGATGCTATTACGCACATGCCGTGACAGACGGAGGGAGGGGGGGAGTTCGGTGAGTGCATGATCTTCACTCTGTGAAGATCATTGCTTTTTGCTGTTTTTAAGCTGTACTACAGACTATTCTGCCTTTCAATTTGTATTTCAGTGAGAAATGATTTTACTAACATAATCATGCTTTGTATAGTGAAATCAAAAAAAAAAGAAAAAAAAAGTTCTTTTTTTTTTTAATTATTATTTTAAATTGGTCACGGGTCCGGATAGGACCGTCACTTGGTCCGGACCCGGACCGTGGTCCGCCGTTTGGAGATGCCTGCTCTAGATGTACCTGGTCCAAAATGTCCATGATGTCAGCATTCTTTTGGCGTGTTGATCCACCTTTGGCACGGATGACTCTGATTAGCTGACTTGAGTGGATGTCCAACTGGGCGAAGAACATATCCTCAAGAGGAACAGCCATGAGCCTCAGGAACTCTGCATTGATCTAAAACAAATGACAGTGAATAAATAAAAAGGAAATGCAAATTACCTCACATACAATCTCAGTTTTAACAACGTAAACACTGAAGCCTGCATACACAACAGGCAAAATGTCAATGCAACGAAAAGTTTAACTGAATATGTAAATTCTGTCAATAAACAATGTTCAATTCAAGAGTCATTTCAGTTCCATTGTTACCATACCTCTTTCTGATGGAACAAGGCAGGCCACCGGTCTTTAAAGTCTTGAATGCTGGGTTCTTGGTTGACCACCTCTGGTCGTCTGTAGGCAAACGTGCAAGCCATTTTGTCCGTGATTACCCATTGTTCATTGTTCCTCATCTTGACATCTGTCAGAAGTTCTATTTTCTCTTTTTCTATGCTGTCCTGAGTTTCTCCAGTAGGGAAGGATGGATAGAAGTTGGCTTCAGCTCGTTTTGGCCTCTTCACCTTTTTAGCAGGGAAAGCATCCATCGTTGATTTCGATCTCAGGGAATTTACTGACAGCTCTGCACACCCCAGCACTTTGAGTTGAGTCCGGTAGTTTCCCATTTTGTACTTCAGTCGCTGTTTCCAGCCGTAGCAGCCATTGAATGAGCCAGGCTCTTTTAAACAAGGGTGCTTTTTGATTAAGGCCTCTGCAACTGTGCAGAAATGTGCATCCTCCGGGTAGGCCTTATATCGGTACATTTCTTCAACTACTCTATTCAAGATATCAGATTTTATTCGGGAGCTCAAGGTCAACAACTTGTTTCCAACCTGGCACTCAGAATTACCTTTCACTAACTGCAACTCCGTGTCGTAGGAAAATTGAGGAATTGGAAATTCCTCTGGCCACTGCTTGGTTCGAGATGACAGAGACTCGGGGGATGAAAGCAGTATAGTGTCGTTTGATGCCAGTGAAACACAGTCATCCGACTCGGATGAAACAGAAGCAGAGGATGCAGTGGCACTGATCAACGTTGTTTGCTGGATGACCTTGATTGTCCCCAAATCCTGGAGTTCAGCAGTAGAGTTCAGATTGAAAAAGTCATTGCCAAAATCTTGGTCCATGTACTGCAGTTTCAAGCTGCACTTTAATCCGAACGTACTCCTTATCATGCCGATAAGGTCACCTAGTGACTCTGGTATTCCATTGGGAAGTGTCAGTTTTTCAATGTTGTTGTCCCCCAAAATCACTTTAAGTCTGGCAGTTGTGGAATGAGCCATGGCAGTCTGAAAAGAGAGCAAAAGCACAATAAGGTGTGAGGCAAATAAAAAATACTGAACTATCCCTTTTTAATCAATAAAAAAAAAAAAATTGATGTCCTGTAATTTACCTTCTGTAAGTGGACCACATTTGGCTTTCGGTATGAAAAATAAAATGTATTGAGAACAAAATAAAACAACATTACATGGAGAGGGATCATCCTTTAAACATGGATATATCTTTTCAATGTGACAAGACACATCCCTCCAATTTTGTAGTCCGCCAGTGGGTATGTATCATGTAGTTCTTGTGGCTCAATAAGATCCACTTTCTCGACTGGGGATGGTTTGAGATCAAAAGCTCTATAGTGTTCAATATACCATCCAATGAGCTTCTTCACAATGAAGATCAACTTGTCCTGCAGTATCACCATTTGGATGATTTCACCAAACTCTGGCAGTCCTCCCAGTGAGCCTTGGATCAAGATCATTCCACACTTGTAGTTTAGTCCATCATATGTCACGCTTTTGGCCATGCCCACTGTGTCCATATCTGAAGACATCTGTCTCAGAGCATTTGAAATATCCTTGTTAAGAACATCGATGCGTACAGTGGAAACATTTGTCACTTCCAATAGAGGTCTGGTAAAGCTACATGCATGCAAATGATGGGCAATCTGATACTGATGTCTCTCTGAAAGGGAAAGTAGCACATTTTTGAAGCACCTGATATTCCTGGCAACTCTTTTAAAA